>NW_017300129.1:35735-38947 GCF_001594075.2 Trachymyrmex cornetzi
CAGTGGCGTAGCCAGGAAAAAGTTTCGGGGGGAGCTGTAGCTTTAAATTTGTTATAATTATTAACTATTAATTACGCACATGGCACATCTACATAAAATATTACCCACACTTAACGCGACCCAGAGCCAACGACGAGGACGTGATGGGTTCTGGCTCCATGTTTTTTTTGTTTTTTTTTTGTAATTTAATTTTTTTTGTTTTTTGTAATCTTATTATTTTTTTGTTTTTTCGGTAATTTTATTTTTTTTTGTTATTTATTTCTATATGTTTTTATTTTTTTTTATTTTTATAATTTTTGTGTTATGTGCTCGCGACTTTGTGTATTTGAGTTAGTTAGTTTTAGTTAGTTTAAAAACCAAAATCTATATTTCACTTAAAACAAAATCTAAATATAGAATCAGAATCTAAATATAGAAAATCTAAATATGGAATAAATGTCTTTTAGCATTAAAATTTTTAATATTTATTATTAAGGAAATTTAAACATAGAATGGTGATTAAGTTTGTAAATTGTAGTTAGTTAATGTTACTACAATCTATAATTTTATACGACGATTCTTTTTAGTTAAGAATTTATTAATTAAAATGTCATCATCGACATGTAGTTCCCGGTAAATGCTCATTAAGGCGAGACCAGTAAGTCTCGTTTGTCCAGTACTATTTCTTAAATAATTTTTTAATCTCTTTAATGTTGAGAAGCTGCGTTCAACTGTTGCTGTAGAAATGGCCAAAGTTGCTAATATTTGCAATAGTATGTGCAAATTAGGAAAAAAATTAATGTCACAGTGTCGCAATGCTTCAATGGCTGTAAAAGGAACGATTTTTTTTTCTTCTTGACTTTTACGCCATTTTGTTTGCCACATTTCCCACTCGCTCTGTATAACAGCTTCATTATTGAGAAGATCCTGTTGGTAAAATTCAAATACGGATTTCAAATCGACAAGTGCCATTTTTTTCGTCTTCTTTACAAGTATTGATGGAATCAAATTCTGTAATCCTGTAATGTGATCTCTATGTGTGACAAAACGATCGTTCAGTGACTGCAACAAATACTCTACAAAAGGAATAAAAGTAACTCGCCTATAATATTCGTCAGTTGAGTCAGAAGGAACATTTCGACGATGTCGTTGAGTACCCGCAAGTCGTGGCATAGACGGTTCAATTCCAAATAAAGCAGCTGTTGTGCAAACTTTTGAATAAATTGTAAAAAACTCATCTTCCGCATGCTCACGGATCTCAGAGATGGTCGTCGTGATTATTTCGAGTGATGCTAGAGCACTGCACAAATCAATATCGATCGATTGCAAATTTTTTGATAATGCATGAGTTAAGTTTAGCATACGTTGTGCAACAAAAAGAGCAATTAGAAAAGAAAAATTACACAGTGAATGATGCAGTTGCTGGGCTTTTCCGGAATCCGCTCCTTTAGCTTCAATTAAATCCTCAAGAGCCTGAATCGTTTCAGTGATAGACTCACAGAATAGTAACACAGCGTCGTGCCTTTCCACCCATCTAGTTTCACAGTACTTCTTCAAATTAGTTGACGCCGAATCTGAGCTTTCTAATTTGCGTGATAAAATCGCAGTTCGCCGAGCTGATGCACGAAAAAATGTACAAACTTCAGAGATAACACCAAACGCATTTCGTAGCGAATCAACATTAATTACAAGCATCACTTAGACATAAATTTAGACAGTGTGAAACACAATGGGTATAAACTGCTTTAGGAAACTCTTTTTGAATAACTGCCTGCACGCCGTTAAAGACACCTCTCATTGCAGCAGCTCCATCGTACCCTTGATCACGAAGGTTTTGCAAGTCTAAACCAAGATTCTGCAATTGATCTTTAATAGTTTTCGCTAATCTAGCTTCAGTTACATCGCAGACAGGAACAAATGCAAGAAAATCTTCACGTACAACATACAATTCCAAGTCTACGTAACGAATGCACAAAGAGAATTGTTCAATGCGACTAATGTCCGTAGTTTCATCTGCGAGAACAGTAAAGAACCGCGACTTAGTAGCTCGTTTAACGATTTGTAAAGTAATTTCAGAGCCAATCAGTTGTATAATTTCGTTTTGTATGTCTGGGCTGGTATACATAGCATTGTGATTTGCATTTAACAAATGTTCTTTTAGTATCTCATCACCGCTTTGAACGCGAAATCTTAATAGAGCACGAAAATTGCCATCGTTGTGTGTTGGTTCTTTTAAAGTTACACGACCACTGTCAATATGTCCTCTAAGAGCTAATTCTTGTCGACCGCAAAATTTGAGTGTCTGAATAATTGTTTTTAACTTCTTTCTGTTTTCTTCGATTTCTTTCTTTTTATTTTTATTAATTTGCGAACATACGTCCAGAATTTTCGAATCAAACACCGATAAAAAACTTTCTGCTGAAATACACGCATCTTTGTGGTAATTGTGTTTGGCGTGGTTGGCAAAACTCTCGGTAGCTTTTTTCCAGTTTGTGAATGGAGATCGTACGAATTGATTAACCTGCTGATGAGACCCTTTTCCACTTTCTAAATTAGTTAAAAATAAAACGCACGTTTTACAGAATAATCCTTTATGGATATCTGAGTAAGCCAACCATGGGTAATCATTCAACCACTTACGTTGAAAATGTCTTGTGAAAGACTGACTCTGCTGAACTGGAAAAATGTAAGTAACAGGTGGGACCCACGTGTTTCGAAACACGCTTTCTTTTTTGACATCATCAATAATTATTTTTGTATTTGGCCCAGCACAAACATAAGAACCGATATCGTAAGTTTGCTGTGATAATGAAGTTGAAGTTGATGGTAAAGATGAATCAACAGCTTCATTATTTTTATTTTCCTTTTCAGTATTTGTATTACTACTGGGATTTAGTGTGTCATCATCGTTTGAGTGTTGTGTTTCTATTACTCGTAATTTTTTGCAGAATTTTAAAAAAAATTACGAATATCTGATTTGTATTTACGACTACTCATTTTAATTAAAAAAAAAGTTTTTCAGCTATTTAAAACAAATGTAACTGGAAACAATGGAAACCGAGATGATAAAATCTCAAAATGTAATATGTATTAATTGTATTATGGTCCACTTTATGATAATATCAAGGAAATTCAAATTCATACAATTAATAACATTACTGCCGTCCTAGGTAAATATAACGCATTCGCTTGTAAGGCAGTCGCAGCATAAGAATTATCGCAGGAGGCGCGGG
>NW_017300129.1:39795-41045 GCF_001594075.2 Trachymyrmex cornetzi
CAAGGAGCTGCAACGTCACGATCGCGCGATGGAACAGGGTCGCGGACTGTATCTCGCTCCGCATAAATACGGACGCGGACAAGGCGTAGCAATAAAGAAAAAAAAAAACGCCAAAGAGACGATAAAAATGCCCTCGGGTGCAACTACCAACGTGCAATTGGACATGCTTGCGAGACGTATGCGCGTACCGTACTTTAGAGGTGTTTTCATGCGTAACGCGTTACCGACGAGCGGCGTGCGTCGAAACGAAAGCGGTATCGTGAATCTGGATGATGCGACGGGACCTGGTACTCACTGGGTAGCGTACGCGAAGAGAAACAACCGCGTCGTGTACTTCGATAGCTTTGGTAATCTTCGACCGCCCAAGGAACTGGTGCGATATTTCGGGAACGGTGCTACGACGATAGAGTACAATCGCACGGCCTATCAGACGTATGATCAGAGCTTCTGCGGACAGATGGTTTCTACGAACAGTCGACGCTCGTGAATTTAAAAAGCTTGACGAGGTGCCGTGAAATCTCAGTATTGGTCGAACGCTTTTCCCGTCATTGACACTTACACTGAGCAGGAAGAGCAGTCTCCTCGCGGCAAACTACTTCCCCGCCATAGATTTGAGTGACGGTGATTACGAACTCGGTCTGATGATTTTTGAGACTTATCACACGATACCGAACGTAAACGAATCAAACAATAAATTTTATTTTGACAAAGACGACGCAGAAATTACAATTCCCGAAGATTCGTACGAAGTACGAGACATAAATGAATTTATAAAACGTGCGATTTTGCATTCACGCCGTGACACGCTTGAAACCGTTGACAACTATAACAGCGACCATAACACCGATGATGACGACGATGGCGAGGGTGCGGAATATCCGATAACAATCCGCGCGAAACTACAACACGATGAGATGCGAGATTAGATGCGCCTACAGAATAAACTTTGGCAAGCTCAACAGCATTGGATCGCTGCTGGGATTCTCGTCGAAGCGTATACTGCGGTCGCAAAAATGGCACGAATCGGACGTGTCGATCAACATAATGAACGTAAACGTTATCCGCGTAGAGTGTAACGTGATCGCGGGTGCATACAGCAACGGCAAAGGTGCACACACGATACACGAATTTTCGCCGAGCGTATCACCGGTATATAAGATATAGGAAAGGCCCGCGCAGATCATTTACTTGCCGATCACCGCACGGAGCATTACGGATCTAACGATACGCGTCGTCGACCAGAACGGACG
>NW_017300129.1:41227-41811 GCF_001594075.2 Trachymyrmex cornetzi
GCTTAGCGCGTCGAACGTTAAATTTTTACAATCTTTGGGATTCGCGGTGCGCAACTTTTGGAATGATTGATATCTTGAATATTACCGGTGAGCCGATCTTTGATGATCGCATCGTTAAGATCGAGACTCACACGTACAACCCGATCGTCAATACAACTTTCGGATACAACGATGAAATAAGAATACCAATACGGCAACAGGATTTGTACACGTTGCCGTGAGAAAGTTTTCTTTACGTCGAAGGAAGATTGACGGTGAAAAAGAAAAACGATCAGACGCCAACGACGCTTGAAAATAATTGCGTGGCGTTTATGTTTGATGAAATTCGATATGAACTCAACGGCGTGGAGATTGACCGCAGCAGAAACGTAGGCATAACTAGCACCCTCAACAATTACGTGTCGCTGACGTACGATAAAGCTTTGATTGTGCTCAACGCTGGATGGAACACTAGATCCGACACGGAGGAAGGACACTTTAATTTTTGCGTACCGCTCAGCATGCTGTTGGGCTTTTGCGAAGATTACAAACGCCTGATCGTCAACGCTCGCCACGAATTGATTTTGATACGAGCGCGCAACGAC
>NW_017300129.1:42542-42953 GCF_001594075.2 Trachymyrmex cornetzi
GCCATTCTCTCTCATTACATTTTTACGTGTCCTATGCCATGGAGTTTCTTGACAAAATCAGAAAAGTATTGCGCTTCCTGGCTGAGTGTTTCTCACCATGGATTGCAATGGGAAGACGGGATGATCCCGTAAAGATGGTGAAACGCCTGATTATAATGGCTGTATGTATGTATGTATAAACGTATGTATGTACGAACGTACGTATAAATGTATGTACGTATAAACGTATGTAAAAAACGTATGTATAAACGTATGTATAAACGTATGTATAAACGTAAAAAACGTATGTATAAACGTATGTATAAACGTATGCATAAACGTATGTATGAACATATGTATAAACGTATGTATGTATGTATGTATGTATGTATGTATGTATGTATGTATGTATGTATGTATGTATGTATGTAT
>NW_017300129.1:44235-44813 GCF_001594075.2 Trachymyrmex cornetzi
AAATTTCTAGAAATTGGTATCAACGTTAGCCCACCGAGCTACGTGGAGATTGCGATAGGAGATAATCGTGGAAATGAATTAATACTATCTATCGAAACATGGACTCTATGAACAACGTTGGAACATTCAATACTGTCTTCGGAATCACTGCAAGGGCAATTCTATTACCATTGGACCGCTGACTGTGCGATTCAGTACGATTAAAAATGCTAAAATTGTATGCTTGGAATCATCCGACGTACGTTTAATGATGACTTAATCAACAATATTGTTTATGTTCAACTTAGATAAATGCATTCAATTAGCATTCGATCAATTGGTTGGTATCGTTGAGAAAGTCGATACAAAGTTTACACGATTCTCAAATATCTCATCCACTGTAACGGATGTTAAAGATATACCAAATGTAACATGCGCTAGCGATTACTTTGATAAAAATCAGCTCTTCGACTGCGAACTGTTAGCTGTAGTTTTTTGTGAGTAAGAAAAAAAATTATGTAAAAGATATTATGTCCGGGAGGACTCCACGATTTCCTCGTTTCGAGATTACCTAATAGGGTGATCGTTGAGACAGGATG
>NW_017300129.1:46486-48243 GCF_001594075.2 Trachymyrmex cornetzi
CTGTTAGCTGTAGTTTTTTGTGCGTAAGAAAAAAAATTATGTAAAGAAATGTGAATAAAAATAAATTCGTTCGCATCACTATATATGTATATGTACTTTATTTTACTACCCATCCTTTGCCCTAGTAAAAGAAAAAGAAAAGAACACAGCGTATTGTGAAAACTAAGTCATAAAAAAGACAAAAGGAAAAAAGGTTGTCGTACTTCTATGGGCGGCTGGCGGCTGCCCACAGCGACAGCGGCGGCCCGCAATGCATTTTTGGGGTGGTCGCGGGGTCGCGGCAGCGACCGGTGGGACCTTCTCCGCGCTCTAGCCACATAGAGTTAGAACTCGCCTACTATACCTACTCTCAATAATTATGAAATTTGGTTGTATTTAGGTATTTAAAATAATTAATAAATATTGTTTCTACAGAAAAATTACATTACGCTATATCTTGGTCGAAAAACGGTTGGAGCGTATACCCTTTGTAACACTTTTCGTTCTATAACTCTTTGTTTTTTTTTGTTCATGGCAATATTTCCTTTTTTTTGTGATGTTTTTTGTTGTCTTGTATGTGACTGCAGTACCCAAAATCTTACTGTCATTCCGCATGACGTCATACCCCCACCACCGAAGAATCCCCGCGCTACGCTTCCCCTCGCCTGCGAGTATCCCCCGCACCCCGCGCTCCCCTCTAGCCTCTTGGCTTAGAACCGGCCTAGTATATCTACTTTTGTGTACGTACATTGCGCTCAATTTCGTCGTAATTTCCCCGTAGCGTTAATTTTATAATTTCCTGATTAACAAAACTTACAGGAAGTTTCAGCTCGATTTCTCGAATTAAATACTGCGCACACTTGTTAACATTATCGGTTAAAGATTCTAATTGTTTTAAATGCGCGTCGACACATTTCACAACGTTTTGCAGACCGAGAAAGGTAGTCTTCTGCATTACAATAGCCACCGCGTAGGTTCTGCGTTTCTTCGACGGCGGCGTTGAATCGGACGCGACCTCTTCTTTTCGAAAATTCCCGCTGATATTTTCCGTAGAACGAAGTTTCTCTTCTTCAACTTTATATGCCAATAATATTGATTTCGCACCGTAAGATGTGGTAAAACTGATAGAAATATTTTTATGACAACAGAATTCGTTTTCATTCTGTTATCACTAGTTAAATATTCATTCATGTAGCCCATTGTCACGTCCGAAGTCGCGTGTTTATCGTGATTGTTGTCTTTCGAGACGCGGCACAAGTTATATGGAGCGCGAGCGCCGAGCGGGGCGCTCGGGGCGAAGCCTTGGCTTCTACAGAGGTAATGTTTCGATAATTGTTTACGCGTATTGGGGCAGGCTGCTGTCACCAGTGCCTTTCGTAAAGGCACGAACCTTTATAGTTGATAGGAGATTCCCGAGAAAGCTTTTATATTATATCGGTTCCTTCGAGGTCCTTCGTAGAGAAAATAAATTGGAGAGTCAGAGGAGTTTTCAGATTTTATAAGCGCCCCTTCGTGCCGTGAGCACTAGTAATCATGGAGATTGCAATCTCTCGAGAGGGCAGCTGTATGTTTGATCATCATATTACTCGCTCTACTTACTCTCTCCGTTCTGGTGGAAGGATCTGGAAGGAGTATAAGTAAGAAACGCGAATTTACCTTTCTAGTATTTTTATATTGTAGCTACAAGAATTGAATGTGACTGTTTTGGGTTTCAGGCTAGTTATAATCTGGGGTTATATCTGGGGCGGGTCTGTATCCGCGCGGGAGCTACGTGCGAG
>NW_017300129.1:48361-57062 GCF_001594075.2 Trachymyrmex cornetzi
CACTCCCGTCCTTCCGTTCGACCAGGGACCGCCGGAGGGCCCGGAGGTGCACCCTCCTCCGCGCTTTCCTTTTGGCCGCTTTCTCTTGTTCATCTATTGTTAAGATGAAAAAGAGAAGAGTGAGACTTCTAATAATGTATATAAGCGAAATAAGATAAACATAAAGGGGGGAAGGTTGTGGAGGCCTCGACGCCGATGAAGGCGCTCGTTTGAACTCCACGTGGGAATGTGGCTCGTCGGCGCGCCTGCATGAGCCGCGCTTGGAGTCACAGGTAAGGATGGCTTTGACGACGCTTGGGGAGGCGTACGGTTTTTTGAGGTTACAGGGGAAGTCGCTTGCGCTCAACGTAAGCGCGGTATTCCTACCTTAGCTTTATTCAGGATGGAAGAGAATAGAAACCGAGTCCGTGAACGCTCGTTTATATGTATATTGTTAACATCGTGGCCCCTCGCGGTAAGGGGATGTTCACGTCCTCGTGTTATTGCGAAATCTCTAGTACGTGTCGGTTATGTTATTTGTGATTTGCTTTAATAATAGTTAGATTTTAGTTAGATTGCGCGTTTTGTTTTACTGCGGGGGTCGCGAGATTCGTATTGGCGCGTTCAGTCGTAGCGTACTGCAGCCCGTTGCGGCAGGACTTGCATTTGTTCCTTGCGCGTTTTTTCATCGTAAGTTTCTGTATTGTTCCAGATCTTTTCATTCTTTGTGCGCGTGGAATTTTGGTGTTTGTTTAAGACTTTCTCTTAGTTATGTGCGCTTTGATTTTATTTGTAATAGTTTCGTTCGTATTCAGAGGCCTTTTGTGACCGGTGGGTGCATTCAGGGTTGCGCGCCATGCATTGCGTTGGCGTTATGCGTTTTTATATAATAATTTTTCCGCAGGTCTGCGGAATTTTTCCCTGCAGTTGCGTCGAGGTCGGTTGTTATCTTAATTATTCCCTACTTCGTGTTAATGGTGTTTTCTCGTTAAAGTGCATTCTTGCATCGTTTTCAGCATTTATACTTTTGCGCAGGCGCAGTATGCGCGGCGTTCAATCGCGACGGTTTCGGTGACTTGGCCTATAGCTGTACGCGCTTGTAGTCGGCACATATTATATTGGTTCGCTATATTCCATTGCTCGCATTCGCTTGGTAAAAGGACGGGGCGCTACACTATAGGCGCACCGAACGTTACACCATGTTGTCTTGAAACTGTTTCCAACTGTCGGCGTCGAAATAAATACCGTCAGCATTGTTTCCGCTCAATTTTACAAGAGGTTTGAAGGTTCCCTCAATCGTTCTTTGCAAACCCACATGAATCGTCTTCGTATGGGAGTTGTTGAGACCATACGTTGTCGTAAACAGCATATGAAATCGTGTGTTTCTTTCCATGTCGTTGTTACGCGGCTTGAAAGAATTCAGGTTGGAGTACATTTGCTCGTCCGAATTATTGGCGACTTTTAAGCTGTCCATCGTTCTTACTTTGCTGTACCACCAAACGACACGATTAATCCAAGATAAATGGGTCAAAACTAAGAGGTAGAGTACTTGCTTGCTTGCTCACGAAGTTGGAGCTAGGAACGACGAGACTCGACTAAAGCGGACTCATGACGTTACCGACGAGATCATCTCCCCCTCTCCGATGTTACTTAACAAAAATTATTCTGCGCGCACAGAAGAAAAAGCAAAAAACCTAGATTTTTCTATATTTTTCCGTTAAAATTTAAAAAAGTCTGAAAGGGAGAGGTAAAACAAGAACGGACATGTTCGTCTTACAATATTTCGACTGTCGAGTTATAAAAATTATTGAAGAAAGGATTCTGCCCAAATTAACAAAAAATTCTTTTAAATTATTCTGTACGAAAAATGTGATAGCCTTTCAAAGAAGACTGACAGGGGTGAGGTAAACAAGAGGGAACGTACGCGCGCACACACGCACACAGACACACACACCGCATATACGTATACGCACTAACACGTGGGGATTTAGAACCCGCCTAGTATTCCTACTCACTAGCAGTCCTGATGCAGTACATGCTGTGAATCCTCCTTTGCATGGCCTGTTATATGGCATAAGCTGAGGACGATGGACAATCGAGAATGTGTACAGTTTTTCATGACTAATTAATGATATTTAGTGATAAAAACCGATTTTATTATCGACTTGTATTCTTATAGTTATCGTATGTTTGTTTCTTTCTCTATTCCAACTCTATCACAACAAAATGTCATGTATTTGATGGTTGTTGAGAGTTAAAACGTTAAAAAGATCTTTACGTATCTCATTTTCATGGCAAAAATCTTATGCTAATTTAATCAGTTATAATAAAGAGATTAACAGGACTTAAATTTAACAAAATTTAAATAAATGTTATGAAGGACATATAAGAGTCAAATAATTGTTAATAAATGTAGATATCCCCGTTATGTGATGACTGAACCTAGGATGCAGATGCAACACGATTTCGATTGGGATAACATAAAATTTCACATGAAAAACCATGTTATATAAACGACTGATCTCTGAAATGATAAACATAAAAAAACAAGATAATAGCCTTAATCTTCAAACCGATACAGAAGGTCTCAATAAAGCATATATATCTGTCATAAATAAAGTTTGACATTGTTTATATCTGTCACACTAATCTATCGGAAATTTCAAATCAATAAATGTTGAGAAGTCATACTGATAACATATCTCAGATCAGTCATTTAAAACAGTAGCTTTTTACAATTTTTATTTTTATTTTTAGACTATGAACAATATTAATTCACTCTTATTGTCTTGTTTTAATATTCACAATTTATCTACAATTTTTGTGTATTTGACCAAACGTTATCTACGATTTTTATATATTTGACAAATTTTGACCATCACAATGAGTTGTTCGAGTGTACGGTGAGTGTTTAAAAAGAGATAAATTGAAAAGACTCTCCTTCTTACATATAACAAATAACATCAATTTTGTAACATATGCAATATCTAGAAAATTCAAACTGCAAATCGATTGAGAGGGAAATTTCGTTTCTTGGAAGGCACCCTCGAACTTTCAACGTTTTATCACGAACAAATTGTAAACTATCGAAAAAATTGATATACTTAAGAAATTGCAAAATGTTAAAGTTCATCTGAAGATGACTTAATAAAAAACCGAAACATATAATGTCTATACGTATGTTTACCTAAATTTTAATTAAAATTTATTCTATTAATGTGACATCTACATTTATTAACAATTATTTTACTCTTATATGTCCTTTATAATATTTATTTAAATTTTGCTAATTTACTCGCTTCGATCACATTTTTACATATCTTCCCTTCATATTTATCAAAAACTGATTACTTCACGTCATACTACAATTCAAAAACTAAACAAAATCTTCTCGAGGTAAAAATCGATGAGTTTTACCCATCCTCCTTTATTATTTATGTATTTATTATTATTATTTATTTATAACGCTAACACACATTCTACAATAAGCTATTAGTAATAAATCAGAAATCAAAAGTTAGAAATTAATCAATCATAGTCAATTATTCTTCTCATATTGGATTGTGATTTGTCAATTTCTATAGGCTTCTGATTTCTAATTTATTACTAATGGTTTATTGTGGAATGTATGTAATGTTCCACGTATTGTTCATATCGTTAAAGTTATTACATTATATCTACTTCATATATCATATTTGTTTTAAAAATTTGAAATTTTTAATCATAAAATATCAGTTTTTTAATCACTTATGTGACAAGTTTGACATTCAATATTAAAGATATGAAATTTTTTTTGACAGATCTTCGTACACACTGAAAAATGTTTACTGTACGTAAGTAATAATAACTTCTTTCAAGTATTTCAAAAGTTCATATATCCGCATATCTGTTATAAGTTCATCACAAGCATCCAATTTATTCAAACTACACTACGCAACAAAATTATCGCAACAAAATTTTTCATCGAAATTTTGCTATTTTTCAAATGCGCATAACTCGGTCAATTTTCATCGTATCAAGACGATTTTTTTTCATTTTATAGGTAATTATCTGTACTTTAAGAAAAACTTGATGCGAAATTAGATGCAAGTAGATGCCGCAACTCCATGTTTTGATAAAGCCCAAACATTTTTTTTCTTAAAAAATTTGATTGTTTGACGCGCTACCTGGATCGCCCAGATTTTTTTTTGAAAATACCACATAGACCATTGTAAAGTGCACTTTTCAACAAACAATTTGAAAAAAAATTCGAGTCTACGATTTTTTTTGACCGAGTAATGCCATTTTGAAGTTATTCGGGCATTTTTAACGAATACCGCCAGCGTTAGCATTACCCGATATATACCGCGGGGAGGTTGCTGGTCGGACTTTACGCATCATTTTGGCCCTGAAAAGGGCCGATTATGTAAACCATTTGTCAAATTAGAGACCCCGTGGCTCGTCACTTCCACAGTATTTTCTGACTCCAAACCCTATTTGCCTAATGCCAGAGCGGTCAAGTGTTAGAGGCATTCAATACCGTGTATTGCCACCTCGGCGTTGGATAACCTCTCCTAAACGTTCTTGTATATTAATGTATGCTCTGATTGAATCTTGAGGTATCTCGTGCTAGATTTCATGTAGAGCTCTCTCAAGCTCTTGCAGATTAGCAGGAGGCCTCTCCAAGTTACATAATTCCTACCCATCATGTCCCATACATGTTCAATAGGATTGAGGTCTGGGCTGTTAGATGGATGAGGCAGTAACTGTTTACTGCCAAGTACTCACGAGTTACCCTCGCAACATGGGGAAGTGCATTATCCTGCATCAAGATGAAATCACGGCATATTCGTCGACGCATTGGAATCACGCAAGGACGCAAAACTTCGTTTATATAACGTACCGCTGTGAATCCCGGGGGTTGGAGAATCACTAGATCTGTTCGATGGTTCATTGATATTCCACCTCATACCATAACGGATCCTTCACCGAACGCTCGAGTTGGATCAACATGATTTGCTTCAAAACGCTCTCGTCTACGTTGCCAAATTCGGATCCTAGTGTTACGCCCATGCTCCGTCGCATGTCGTACTGTGCTCACATCCGTGGTGTCGCGTTGTCAAGACGACGTGCCGTTGTTGACGGTGAACAGCTGTCAGATCTTCGGAGAGTAGTTAAGACGTACGGACGTGCTTCTCCCCCGATTACACATATTATCGTTACGCTACTTATGTACTGACGATCTCGTGGTGCCGACGTTACTGAATAAACAGCTTCTTATTTCCTACTCTTTAAGCCTTGAGTCTCTTTATTTTCGTGGCTTGGGAGTGTGCGTTACTATCCGAGTGCAATCTCGTGCATCGGGCGCAACATTTTGGGGGCTCGTCCGGGATCAGAAGGTCTCGGATGATTCGTTCACCGATCGTCATGAGAGGGAGAGCTCGAATGCAGAGTCCGGAAGGATCGATGACGGCGGAGCCACGAGATATGGAGACAACAGCGGAGGAGGTAATCCCGCAAAATCAGGAGACTTCCTCGACGCAGACGGCGTTGCAGACAATGTTACGGAAGATGCGACAACTGTGTGAGGACCAGCGGCGAACGGGGGCGGCGTTTGCGGAGACTCAACGTCAGCAGAATGAGCAGATCTTCCAATTACAACAGAGACTGCATCAGATTCCTGCAAATCAGCTAAGTCTTTCCAATAATATTCGCGGGCGAGATTTTTTCGCGAATGTTCGCGTGTCAGATTCGCTCGCGGGTGTTTTCGGTCGCGGCGGGAGATTCTGTCGCGAGTGTCATCGATCGCGTTGATTTCGCCACGGGCGGAAGTTTCGTCGTGGGTGTCATCGAGCATGGCAATTCGGCTGTGCCGTTTCATGCGGATATAAGCGGGGGCGCCGTTGGTCGTTTTGATGCGTCTCCGGTATTTCGCGGTCAGATGGGCGTCAAACTTAAGCCGGATATTTATGAGGGGAACGTACCTTTACGCGAGTATCTTGCGCAATTTAACCTAATCGCTCGAGCGAACCGTTGGAAAGACGACACAAAGACCGCTATTTTGGCATCGTGTTTGCGAGGACGAGCACGCGCAATTTTGGAAAACATACAAAATTTAGAGAATTTGCAATTCGAGGAATTGAAGTTGAAACTTGAGATGCGTTTCGGGGAAACGCAAACGTTGCAAAGTTATAATTCGCAGTTCACGAACAGGAGACAAAAATTCGGGGAGAGTATTGCCTCGTTAGGCTCAGATATTGAACGGTTATCGCAATCGGCATATCCGGAATGTTCCGATACGGTTCGCGATAAAATCGCGGGCGCACAATTCATTTCCGCTCTATCCGACGGATTCGTAAAGAGAACTCTTCAAACCGAAGGAGTAACGTCTCTTAGAATGGCGATTGAGCGTGCAAAATCGGTTAAATTAATACAGGAAAGCAGTTTTCAGTGCAAAAAAGGGGGAAATTATTATTACGAAAAGAAAAAGGGAAAAAATTTTTATTTTGAAAAACAGAGAAAGAATCAGAACGAAGATGAAGACAAAGATAGAAAATTTAATAAAAATAGATTTAAAAAATTCGAAAAGGAAAGGGATTTTAAGAAAATTAAAAAAAGCAATAATAAAGAATGTTGGGAATGCGGTAAAGAGGGGCATTTCCGATCAGAATGTCCAGGTAAATCGGTAAACCGGGAATAGTCGAACTTTGCGGGGTGCGTTCGACTAATTTGGGAGATACCCCGAAAAACTTTAGTTGTAATAATAATCAATGTTCTTTCAGGTTCAATAAGTTTAAACGTAATTTAACGAAATTCTGTTTCCAAGGAGAAGTAAATAATAAACGTTGTATTTTGAGAATTGATACAGGCTCTGATGTGTCAATTTTGAATGATAATTTAATTGAATCAAATCAATGTAAAATTAAAATAGATAATTGTTTAACATATCCTACGGGGGCGAAGGTTTCAATTAACTATAAGGTGCACACAAAAATTCGGCTAGGAAGCTATTTAGTTGAAATTCCAATGTTAGTAGCAAAAATTAATGATGATTGCATTCTTGGTATAGATTTTCTCGATAAACTTAATTTAGGGAATATCTTTGAGTCTATCTTTAATAGTCAAAAAGAAACATCGTTATATATAGAAGAGAAGAATGACGTTCAATGTTTCCGCGTAAACAAATATTTTGACTTTGATGTTCCTTCGAATTTGAGGTCTTTTTTTGAGAAAGATTCCGAATATTTAACGCAATCACAAAAGAAACTTTTTGCGGAATTACTAAACGAATTTAGTGATGTATTTTCTGAGCAAATTGTCGCAGGAAATTGTGAAGTGGGTGAACATTTAATTAACTTAAAAAATTCTCTTCCCATTAAACAGATTCCACGTCGAGTTCCGTTTCATTTGAGAGAAAAAGTTGATGAAATTATTGAAGAAATGAGGGAACAGGGAGTAATAGAGGAATCCGTGAGTCCTTGGATGTCGCCAGCTGTCTTGGTAAAAAAGAAAGACGGGACGATAAGATTTTGTATTGATTATCGCAAGTTAAATGCGGTTACTAAAAAGGATTCTTATCCTTTACCCAGGATAGATGATATTTTCGAACAACTTTCAGGTAGCTCTTAGTATTCCACGTTAGATCTGAAAAGTGGATACTGGCAGGTTAAAATTCGACCGGAAGATAAAGAGAAAATAGCATTTTCGGTCGGAAATGAATTATGGCAGTTTAAGGTAATGCCATTTGATTTGTGTAATGCTCCGGCGACTTTCGAGCGAGTAATGGAACAGATTCTTCAGGAATTACTTTCAAAATTTGTCTAGTCTATCTTGATGATGTGATTATTTTTAGTGAAGTTTCGAAGAAATGATAGGAAATTTAAAAAAGGTATTCTTACGAATGCGAGAGGTAAATCTAAAGATCAATCCAAAAAAATGTGTTCTTTTTGGACGAAAGGTAAAATATTTGGGGCATATTATTTCGTCTGAGGGAATTTCTACCAGATGCAGAAAAATTGCTGCCATAATCAATTGGTCAATCCCACGAAACAAAAAGCATCTTCGAAGCTTTTTAGGTCTATGTTCTTACTACCGAAAGTTTGTTGAAGGATTTTCTTCGCTAGCAAAGCCGCTTTATAAGTTAACTGAAACTCAAGTGAGATTTGTTTGGGATAAGCAGTGTGATGATTCATTTAATGAATTACGGAGAGCGCTTAGTTCTTCTCCAATCTTATCTTTTCCACGAGGAGAAGGTAAATTTATTCTAGATACTGATGCGTCAGTATGTGGAATAGGGGCAGTCTTGTCGCAACATCAAAACGGAGGAGAGAAGGTGATTTCTTACTATAGTCGCGTCCTTAGTAAAACAGAAAGAAATTATTGTGTGACGCGGCGAGAACTTTTGACCATTGTTGAAGCGATTAAATCATTTCACCATTATTTGTATGGTAGGGAGTTTATGGTGCGGACGGACCATGCGTCGCTGAAATGACTGATGTCCTTCAAAGATTTGGAAGGCCAGTTAGCACGTCGATCGGAAAGGTTTCAACAATACGACTTTCAGGTCATTTATCGGAAAGGAATTCTTCACGGGAATGTAGATGCTTTATCCAGACGACCCTGTGCGGGTACTGAATGTCAGTATTGCGCAAGGACTGAGATCAAAGAGGTTGTAAAATTAGAAAATTCAGTTGCTCGGATTGTCTTGGCTGAGGACAATGGTGAAACCTGGCGACAGGAACAG
>NW_017300129.1:57152-57536 GCF_001594075.2 Trachymyrmex cornetzi
AGATGCTTCTGCTAAGATTTACTGGTCCTATTGGGATTCTTTAGAGCTTAGGAACGGTGTACTTTACAAAAGGTGAGAGGCACCAAATCTGAGAGATTCCATTGCTCAATTAGTGGTTCCTAAGGGACGGATTCAACAGATTTTGAAACAGGCACATGATTTTCCGTCAGGAGGACATTTTGGGATTAATAAGACCTTAGAAAAAATTCGAAAAAGGTTCTATTGGGCGTCCTGTAAACAAGACGTTGAAAGTTGGTGTAGGTTTTGTAATATTTGCGTCGCTAGTAGTGGTCCGACGGGAAAAGGAAAATCTCCGTTTCAAATTTATAACGTTGGAACTCCGTTTGAGAGAGTTCAAATGGACGTGCTTGGTCCGCTTCCGAC
>NW_017300129.1:57833-58922 GCF_001594075.2 Trachymyrmex cornetzi
CAGGATCTTAGACCTATAGATTTGCTTCGAGGAAACCCTCCTGTACCGGAAGAACAGTCAGTGGATAGCTATTTAGGCAAGATTAAAAGGAAATTAAAGGGAATTCATGATCAGGTTAGGAATCGTGTTGATATAAAATCTTCTCGCACTAAAACCTGGTATGATCAGAAAACCTGGTATGATCAGGCGAATTCATTTTGAGATAGGGCAAAAGGTTTGGTTATACAATCCTCGAAGAGTTAAAGGTAAAGTTCCAAAATTGCAAAACAGCTGCGAAGGACCATACTATATGGTAAAGAAACTCAGTGATGTCATGTATTGTATTCGCAAGTCAAATAAGTGTAAAAATAAAATCGTACATACGGATAGGTTAGCACCTTATTGTGATAGACAAGAAGAAAGGGAGTAAATAAAAAAAATAATAGATGAATGATCATTCAGAGCCTAGTATTAATTTATTCCTTATCGAAACAAAAAAAAGTGATACTAAGATCTTTTTGTTAAGTTTCAGATTATGGTCTTCGGCCTCGTACATAGAACATTTGGCGTGCAAGGCGCACGATAAATAAAATATCGGCGGATATGGCAGTCTTGAGCGTTGAGAACATAACACCCGGCGTACACGGCGCATACTGAATAAGATGGCGGAGATTTGAAGCGGAATTGAATAGATAAGCCTTCATCTCCAACTTCTTCAAGAACTTCTTGAAGAAATATGTTTGGAACATTTTTTTGTCAAGAAGACCGTCTCGCCTGTGGTTTTTGATCCACAGTTTTTCCACAGGACGGATGCCGAGGCGGGGACTGGGAATAGAGGTACTGTGGACAGAAAAACTTTTCATCATTCCCCTCCCAGTTCGAAAAACGAAGTGACAAGTACGCAAGGCTCAAGAGAAAAGTCAAGAGGAAGTACACCTCCTTCGTGAAATTGGGGGGATGCCCAAGCGTGTTTCTCCGGGAGACTGGATAACTCCGGAGGAGAAACTGAAAAAGGATCTTGCCCAGAAGGAGGAGAAAGCTTCAGTCCGGGAAACGGGTCCCAGAAAGACCAGGCTCTAATAAAACTGACGCAGCAGCGCAGAAAGGGAG
>NW_017300129.1:59142-59600 GCF_001594075.2 Trachymyrmex cornetzi
CCGCCGATTACACATATTATCGTTACGCTACTTATGTACTGACGATCTCGTGGTGCCGATGTTACTGAATAAACGGTTTCTTATTTCCTACTCTTTAAGCCTTAAGTCTCTTTATTTCCGTGGCTCGGGAGTGCGCGTTATTATCCGAGTGCAATCTCGTGCATCGGGCGCAACACTAGCATCATTCCCAAACAGACAAAATCGAACTTCTTATTTCCTACTCTTTAAGCCTTAAGTCTCTTTATTTCCGTGGCTCGGGAGTGCGCGTTACTATCCGAGTGCAATCTCGTGCATCGGGCGCAACACTAGCATCATTCCCAAACAGACAAAATCGAGATTTGTCTGTAAACAACACATTTATCCACTGTCTGGCCGTCCAGTTTCGATGATTACGGGCGTAACGTAGACGAGTTCGCCGATGCACTGTTGTCAACATGGGCACTCTAGCACGAATTCGT
>NW_017300129.1:59778-60000 GCF_001594075.2 Trachymyrmex cornetzi
ACCAGGCCTCCGACGATAAGAATCTGTTTCTTGGTACCGACTAAAAACACGCGATACCGTCGAGCGATTAATACCCATTCTTATTGTTACGGCGCACTGACCCAATCCCGCCTCTAGCAGGGCCACAATTTGAGCAGATTGAATTTCAGTAAGCCGAGGCATTTTTAGTAAGAAAATAAAGTATCCTGTGCTTTTCTGTATTTTTTTATTAGTATTCACTCT
>NW_017300129.1:60245-64265 GCF_001594075.2 Trachymyrmex cornetzi
GTAGCGCGTTAAACCATCAAATTTTTTAAGAAAATAAATACTTGGGCTTTATCAAAATATGGAGATGCGGCATCGACTTGCACCTAATTTTACATCAAGTTTTTCTTAAAGTACAGATAATTACCTACAAAATGAAAAAAAAATCGTCTTGATACGATGAAAATTGACCGAGTTATGCGCATTTGAAAAATTGCAAAATTTCGATGAAAAATTTGTTGCGATAATTTTGTTGCGTAGTGTATATTCTGAATTCTAGAAAATTTAATACTTCAATCCAAAGTATTAAATTGAATATAAAATTCGATTTACTTATTATCTAGAATCGATGGAAGAGAACTATACCCTGATAGAAGGATTTCTGTAATGTCACACGAACATAACATTGAAACATTGAAACTATCGCAGTTACGTTGCGTAATGTTTCTGATAAATCTCTGCAAGATTGCGGCAACGTCAAAATGTTCGCTCCTATCTACAAGAAACGCTTCTGAAATATTACGGAAATGTTTGTAAAATCTTTCAGTGATGTTGGTGCAACGTCCTCTTTAGTTTCATTTGCAACATTGCAGAAATGTAAAAAAAAATGTAGATATGAGAGCAAAACTAGGCAAAATATCATTTAAGTATTTAAAATACAAAATACTGTCAATTTTAATCAGTATTTGAATTACAGAGTACAAAATATTTTCAACCTTTTGATTTGAAATATAAATTATTTCGAATCAAAAGACTGAAAGTAATTTGTACTTTATGATTCAAATACTAATTAATATAATTGACAATATTTAGCATTTCGTACTTTAAATATTTTAATGATGTATTTTGCCCAGCCTCGGGTGCGCGCGCACGATAATAAATATTGTTGATAAAAAAGCAAATGTTTTATTAAACCGCAATACTCTTATTCTTATGTTATTAAGTCACAATAGATTTTTTTAAATAATATATTATTAAATCACAATACCTCACGCATAACTATCTTTGAACAAGACCTTGTTTTAAAACGGAAAAATAAAAATGAGGAGAAATCTTTGAAGCTTATTTTATTCGCTTTGCCTTTGGCTGTGTGTATATATAATATATTAAAGCTCTATATAATATATTAAATTAATAAAATATATTAAAATATGTAACCATAAAAATAAAATTTTTTGGGATATTCTTTTTCTCTTTTTTTCTTCCTCTCACTAAGCATCTTATTTACTAAAAGATTAATATTCTTATCTATGTTGCACACGTGCGTGCGTTCGTGCGTGTGTGTGAGCATGATTGATCGATTGAATAAAGCTGTATCTGTATTTATTAATTGGAGATTTCAGAAATCTCTCAGAAAAAAAAACTTTGCATTTACAACGTTGAAAGAACTATACATTACAGGAACATTTCATAAGGCATAATGTTCTCATTTTTTAAATCAATTGCAGAAATATTGCAATTGTAATATTTCAAAGAAGATAGTCGAAATATTACAAATAAGATGAGACATTGGAAGGTCCCTGCAACACAATTGAAACCTTCGATGCTATCAGGGTATATTTTAACAAAGATCTTTTTTCTTAAGAAAAATTCTTCCTTTGCTTGAATCAAGTTTCATATTTACTTGTAAGGAAAAGTTTACGGTTATCTTAACACAAAAAATAATTTTTTTGTTTTTGTTACTTTTTATTTTTCCAGTTTAATTTATATTTTTACTGTTTCGCATATCTATATTCTGTCTAATTAACTACAATTAATTGAAAACCGTATCGCATTGGCGGCAAAACTTGAACCTACGATCCCTAGAACGGTAAGCTTAATACATTTACGCTGAGCTAATCGCACGTTCGTGATCGAGTCATTACCAATGGTATATCTCCCTATTGTAACTATTCTTAATTTTATAATGACTGTTTAATATTATTAATATTTGAGGAGATTATATGAAAACGAAATAATACGCTGATATTTATTAATTCAAAATAATTAAGATAAATATTATATAAGAAAACATTATAGAACAATATAAAATCATGTTTACAATTTGTTTTCAAAATAAATATTTATTTGAATTAAAAATATGAATTTACTTCAAACAAGAAAAAAATTTCTTGTTTCTAAATTATATCTCGCTTTTCCTAAATCTGTTGTTTAGAATTGAAAGAAAAGTACCAAATTTTTCTAACCTAATAAATTTTCTTACATTATTATATTATTAAATATTCAAATTAATCAAATCTGACTTTTCTTCGATAAAATTTTATAATATACTTCAAAAAAAAATAAATTCTTATTTTGAGTATATGATATTGAGTATTTCTAAAACTTGTGATGAATACATTTTAAGACTAGTAGCGAGAAAATATTCTTTACTGAAAGTAACCGTTACTTAAAAGAAGAAAAATAAAATGAATAATTACTTTTTTTAACAATAGAATGATATTTTTCTGTGTGTAGGAATAACGAAATTATAATTTTCTTAGAAATAATGAATGGTTATTAAATCATGAATTGTTGCATTGTGATTATTAATTTGACGAGATTTTGCTAAATAATAATATAAATAGTATTTACCGAGCTTTTTCGTCCATTCAGATAACATGTTTTGTAAGAGACTCATGATAGACAATTGCACTATGTCGATCTTATGAATTGCTATCTTTGTTTAAAGAAAAATACCGTATAACTATCATTCGTTGAGGAGAAATCACTATTGAAGTGACAGTTGAAATCGATTGTGCCTAATCATCTAGCACTCACCTTTGTATTTATATCGTGAGCTACTTTGCACTTTGCTCTTAGTTCCGCATGAGTATCTTCCTATAATGTGATCTTATAACCTCGATGTATTGATATTACCATAATGTGACCTACCTATATGTTAATTACAATTGATGCAACAATATGTTACTTGTAAGTGGCGCACAAATTCTTCCTAAAGTATTATTTAATAAGTGATATACAAATAATATACATTTCGGTCAATTATCATTATAAAATTGACCGTCAAAGAGCGTTGACGACTCTATTTCGTTTTAATTTAGTGTAACGATCTGACGATTTCCACCATTAATTATAGATAGTCCAGTAGAATTAGCGTTTTTTCGCGGAAAAATTGTAAACAGGCATCTCTCTCGACAGAAATGTTCGGAAGGCCATCAGAAAAGGAATGTATACGTTTGAGACTCGCAACTCGTGTGGGAAATATGCGAAAAAAAATTGAATAGTTGCAAAAAGCAGGTTTTTCGCTTATAAAACGAAAGTTGTCGATTGTATGGAAAGAAGTTCAGTATAAAAAATATAGGTATTCGAAATACCTACAAAATGAGATGTGGAACATTAAGATCGGTCTATTAATTTAGTAGAAAAAAAATAAAAACCACCGGAAAAGGCCTTTTTTTCACTCGCTCTTTGTTCGTCGAGATTTAAACGAAATGTTTGAAATTCTCGTAAAATGTAGCCTTCGTGATGACGAACAAATCCAGACCTGAACGAGCCTTAAATGTTCATTGGTTTTTGCAAAAAGCCATTTGTTCACTAAAAACTTGTCTGCGGAAAACTTAATTTCTTCATCTTTGAGCAGTCGTACAGCAATTTGCTGGAGTGCTTTTCTTTCTTCAAGAGTTGCACTATCACGTACACTTAGTAACAAAACGATTTTTTGCAGTTAAACTATTTTAAAACGATTTTAAAAAGTGAGTATTTTTTTTACTATAAGAAAATGGAATAATTTCGTTAATATGCATCATATCGAATAGCCGTGTGAAGCATTCGATAGCTGACATTTTTCTACGAATTTAAAAAAAAAGTTACCGTTCAATTATTAGGAGCCGAGATAACCATTTTTTTTCAAAAAATCACTGTGGCTCTAATTTTTAAGATTAAGAGTTCTTTCTGGTATCAATTGATTAAGAAAAATTTGAATTTGCTGTTAAAAAATTGTCTAAATGTTTGCTGCCGAAAAAATTTATTTGAAACTATTGGAAAGTTGAGGAACGCGAACGAGGCAGCGCGCCAGGCGGAGTGGGGGAAGCCGCCGCGCGG
>NW_017300129.1:65088-65681 GCF_001594075.2 Trachymyrmex cornetzi
TATATATATATAATACACACATAAGGTTATATAACAGAAATCCTTTACTGTAAAAAAATATTAGTTAATTGTACACATTACTAACGAAATTACAAGAAACAAATTTTAAAATGGTATTATAGAGCGTATGAAAAAAATTAGATTCCTTTTCAATAAAAATTATAATTTATTTTAACGTATAAAATAAAATATATGCAAATAAATCTTTTCATGCAGTTTTTTTCTTAAACAGCGAATTTCATTACAACAGCATCAGTTTTTTGCTTCGCCGATTTGGAAAGAGATAGCTCCACATTATCACAAAAAAAACCCCGAGTTAAATCTAATTCCATTGAGTCTCGTTGCGGTACGCATCCTATTGTAATTCATTTCGTAAAAGAAAACCTCACTTTCTGATATAAATATTCGATTCACCGGTTAAAGCGTCGCCACCCTTTGTAAGTATACCACGAAGAGGTTTTCAATTTCAATGTACTTTTTCTCTCTTGTGCGCGAAGGTAAAACGGAAGGGATTGGTATCACTACGTTTCTCTCGACCCCGCGAAGAAAACTTTATATATGAGCGTCTTTAATCTAAACCCTAACGGTAATCA
>NW_017300129.1:65724-66642 GCF_001594075.2 Trachymyrmex cornetzi
TACCGCCACTAAGACCTTTAATCGCACTACGATGAAAAGCGACTGAAGCAAAGTAAAAAAAACAGAACGAAACAAGGGTAAAGAAGTAAAAAAATCTAGACACAAAGAAAACGCGAATAGATATTAACCACAACGTAAGTAGTAGTACGTACGGTCAACGAATAATAATAATATAATAACATGACAAATTGAAGCGAAGATTGTGAACAATAATTTAATAGCAGAACGTTAATCTTCTCTCTAATCTTTCGTCCCTTTCAGTGCGTTAAACAGCAAAGGCGAGTTCATTTCGTCATTGTTTCTCTGTGAAAATCTATTTGAAGCTACAGAGTTAAAGCGATACAGTTTCAAGATGGATCATCTCTCAGATTACACCAAGAAATATAGTTCAACTATCTAGCTTAATGGATATATAATTGCGCCATTAGTCTGCATACGATTTTACACAATTTTAACTATCCGTTAGACGGTAAGATTGGTTTTTATCACTTAATGTAATAAGTCTAACATATATTTTGAAGTGTTAGAAATTGCACCGCTTTACTCTATTTCGTTAAAGATTTTTGTCTTAGTCTCGCAAATTAAACGAAAAATCTGTGACGAGTTTCACAAGTTTTGAACTTTTCACAGAATTCATTGAAATAATTTCATACTCGCAGAACCAAAATTTCGAAACACGAAATATTGAAATTTAACCGAAACAAAATATTACGCACCAACAATACAGAAGGCGAAAGCATATTGCTCATCACTAAACATCCGACGCGACTAATAGCTACCTGACTATGATTATTCAGTAAAACGCGTTCTAAAAACTTTGTTATAAGTCTTATAATCACATATCCTCTTCAAGAACGAAGATGCGAGAGACCACTCCTCGTGATATAAGATCTACCACTATTAGAACTTGTCTCGCGC
>NW_017300129.1:66822-67411 GCF_001594075.2 Trachymyrmex cornetzi
TTTTTTTTAACTATTAGATCTGTGGACATCTAGATTCTTCAACTTTTTTAGATCCATACTGAACCGTTGTGCCTCTCCGTTGCAGATGATGATTTTTTCAATACATTTTGTACGAAACTCTGAAATAAAATATCAAATAAGAAATGATTCATTGGCTGCATTCAACAGAGAAAGCAACTTTGCAATTGTTGTAAAATTCTTTAATAAAATTAAAATATAACAATAACTGAAAATTACAATAATTGTATACTTTTTATGCAAATGTATAAATTTTAGTAATATTATACAACATAATGATATATAATACATTATATACATTATATTTGCATGTCGTACATATATGTATATATATATATTTATGTGTGCATGTATGTGTGTGTGTAAAAGAATAACAAAATTTAAGAAAAATTCAACGTAATTTTTGTGAATTAATATGTAAATATTTGTGTATATTTAACTTCAATTCAATTTTAAAGGAGAGTAAAAAAAACGTAAAAAAGTTGAAAAAAAAACAGTATTTTTCTTTCGAGTCGAATACAGTGATGCACATTTGGCTCCCCGGCAACACGGAATCCAGCCCCACCACTTG
>NW_017300129.1:67540-68556 GCF_001594075.2 Trachymyrmex cornetzi
CTGCCGCTCTCTTTCGCTGCCTCGCTTCCTTTAGTATCGTAGTTATAAGCGACCGAAAACCGAAAATGTATTTTCTCTGCCGCTCGGCGTATTCTTGTACAGGGTATCCCGACCTTTTTTACCAATCACTTTTGTGTTAATAGAGCGGATTAAACTGAGTCGAAAAGTCCTCTATCATTTTGCAATTTTCGCAATAGTTAACAAGATATTAATTACTAAAAATTGCAAAAGATTGGTCTTAAATAATTTACAAAAATTATTTATTTTCTTCTCATAAAGTTTTGAGAATTTTTTCAGAATTTTTTATCAACTCTTTAATACTGCATTTTCTTATTTTTATCAACATGAGAAAATACGGTATTATAAAATTCTGAAAAAATTCTCAGAACTTTATGAGAAGAAAATAAATAATTTTTGTCTCTTGCAGTTTTTCTGTAAAGTTGATAGTATTTGAATAAAAAATTATTCGAAACCAATATTTTGCAATTTTTAGTAATTAATATCTTGTTAACTATTGCGAAAATTGCAAATTGATGCAGGACTTTTCGACTCAGTTTAGTCCGCTCTATCTACACAAAAGTGATTAGCAAAAAAGGGACACCCTGATAAGGAGACATGCACACACATTCTAGATAACGATTTTAATAAATAGATCTTAATAAATTTTAATAATATATATATATATATCATATAACCCTTCCATTAATAGCAAAAATGATTTTAATGTTAAAAAATCAGAATGTGTTTCAAACATAACGTTTTTCGTAATATCTTTCCAGTACACTAACATATTTTCTTTGGAAATACGCTCGTGTTGATACCTTAATATTTTTTTCAAAATTCGAAAATTGGCACTTTACAGTTAAAAACGGTAAAAATGAGTATTAGTCTAATTATTCATTTATTTTTTATTTTAAAAAATGCATATTTCAATAGCTTTGTAATATTTTTTCATAATATATTAATATTTATTAATAAATATTAATAATATATATATTAATGTCATTCGTAATATT
>NW_017300129.1:72553-73283 GCF_001594075.2 Trachymyrmex cornetzi
TTTGCCTACAGTTCTGATTGTACACACCACTCATATCAACTGGTGCCTAGTAATTTTTTACTGTTTTGCCAATGAGATTATTTTATTTTTAAATTGGCGAATCAGCGACACATGTGTGCAATATGCGATGTGTGCAATCGGAGCCCTCCCGTTACATACGGGCTCACAAATAAATATATCGAGTTAAGTACACATAAGTACAGGCGAATTTCGCAATCATTGCATTATTAGTTCATAGATTGGCGACAAACAGAAACTCAAAGTGAAATTATTTTGCTATTGATCAGCAAGATTCGAATAATAGTTTATTTTAGGTAATAAGTTCGCAAAATTATTATGTTTATTAGCAAAGCCGAACAAGAGGTCATTTTAACAAATATCTAAAAAAAAGGCTTGAAGGAATCTATCAATAATAATAATAATAAGCAAGCCCTCAAAGCCAAACATCAGTTAATCGGATGTACAATTTATTTTCGTGTAATTAAACAAGTCATATCAAAAATTAATTAAATATACGTTTCGACCCCTATTTTTGGGTCCTTACCAATATAATATAACCTAAATCCGCTTACATACTATACGCAAATTCCAAGAAGCGACACAGCTCATTCTTCTTTCCAATTACCAAGTTAGCTGTGTAACGAAATACTCACATCAATCTGGAGACACTGGTAGTGTCTCGGCGCTAAGCCAAAGCGTAGCGACACTGCCGTGCCTCCTTTACGCGAAC
>NW_017300129.1:73502-73729 GCF_001594075.2 Trachymyrmex cornetzi
TCTCATTTTTTCGACACTAGAAGGCTTTTGACTTAAACTAGCGATTACAGCATTGCACATCCGAACGTGATCATCAACCACACATGACGGCTGTGATAATCAGCGATGGCAACATTGTCACATATACGATGTGACGTGTTAAAATAATTAAAATTAATAAATTAAAATTAAAATTAATAATTGAATTAAAATAAATTATAATTAAAATGAAATATCGAGATTGTCGT
>NW_017300130.1:0-560 GCF_001594075.2 Trachymyrmex cornetzi
ATGGTACGTGTTGTGGAATATATGCTGCGGCTTTTGCAACAGATGTAGTCCTAGGAAGAGATCTTTGCAAAGAAAATTATTCTACTGACGTAGAGTCTATGAGACGTCACTTCTTTGCTATAATATTATAGAAAGCCGCAAACTCTTGTCTTTTCCGAGACAATAAATATTCTTTGAATGATATGATGTTATTTCAAAGAATATTCCGCTGTTATATACAGGGTGAGGAAAAAATATAGAAACCCTAAAATCTCAAAAAAGTTTTACAGAAAAATGTTTCAAATAAAAGTTGTAGGATTTAAAAAAGTCTATTCAATAGTCTCATCAGTTTGATCCTGACTGGCGTCGTTGAGGTCAAGTTAAAGTCACGTTGAATGTTTTAAATGGACCCTAATACCTTATTTTTTATTGCAGGGCTCGGCACGAAATGCACATTTCGGCCGATTTTCGAGTCGGCTCCGCCTCCCGTTATCCCCCTCACCGCACCGCCCCGCGCGCAATCCAAATGCCGCTCAACGCTTAGGAATGTACTAAGGCGCTCATAGACGTAAGGGGCATTC
>NW_017300130.1:685-915 GCF_001594075.2 Trachymyrmex cornetzi
GCAGATTTAAAACGGAATTAAACCATGAAATCTACAATAGATGTTATTATGCCGTTATGTAAAATCTGTATTTTATAATTTGAAATATTTGCATTTTACTTTTACACGGATTAAATCTGCGTATAACCTCTTTAATGTACACTAATGTGCACTAGTACGTTCAACTGAATTCGCTATTAGTTTCGTATGTAATGAGCGAAAAAAAAGATAGAATAAAGATTACAGCGTGT
>NW_017300130.1:4108-6539 GCF_001594075.2 Trachymyrmex cornetzi
GGGGTCTTGTCCCTACTCTTAATATCTTTTACTGTAGTTTTGTAACATTTTGTTGAACATTGCTTCAAAGTGAACAAAAATGAGTTTCAGCTTTAGCACTGAAAATCTTGGCGTATTCTTTTGAACTTGCACTATTCAGTGCAACCTATGGAACTCGTCCAGTGTTGGTGTGAACTGAGTGCGCACTGGTGCGCACTAAATTTTGCCCAATCGAAAACGCTATTAGATATGAATCGCGCAGTACTGGGTATATATCTCTTATAACGCGATATTATTCTAGCTGTCGCGTCAAATGCTCGAACACACTCGTTAGAGTGAGTAGGAGCTATGTGGTAGGCATGCGATATGTGGAAATGCGCTGTGTGGCTCCCAGAGGGCGTAAGCGTACTGATGTAAATTTCAGCAAATCTATATTATCGACCTTGATGGAGTTGAGCCGTAGCTCCAGCATCCCCTTAATGCTTAATATCTCGGTTCGCGGGATAGGACTTTAATTTAAATGATAAAAATAAACATGATAATAAATAACAAACGTTTCGACGCCGATCGAGTCATTTTCATTATATTATGCTTTTTATAGTCAATGGAAATTGTATATACGTGTGGGTTGTGCGAAATGATTTGCAATGCCGTTGAAATTCGAAGCCATCAATGTTTAGATTCTTTCACACAATTTTATATGGACGAGCAGCATTATTTTTATCCACAGTGTGGTATGTATTTTACAGTGGAATGCATACTATTGTTAAAAATGTAATACATGTGTTAATACTGCTAAGTTTTGTATGTGCAGACGATGGAAAAATTTTATGTAGAAGCCTGATAGATGGCATTGAAAAAATGTTTTGGAGATGCCAAATAATGCAGAGGAAAGCACCGAGGAGACAGAAATACCAAATGAGGAAGACTTTGTTGTAGGAAATCTTCCAGAAAATGAAAATTTAACTTTTAACTTTTTCACGCATTTTTTTCTAGCGCGTTTTGACGCTGCGTGAAATTCCATAGAATGTAATTTTTCTACTGCTCAATTTCTCAATCAAAATGTGATAGCATTGTGATAACATTATCACCAATACCATTAAGGCCAGTTTTAATTTTAGTTTTAGTTTTAATTTTTTTCTGTCTTATGTTCATAAGAGTAAAATAAAAATCTCGGTTTGACTTGAATCATCCTCGTAGTTACATTCTAAATCTTTATTAGAACTTTTAACATTTTCACGCATTTTTTTCTAGCGCGTTTTGACGCTGCGTGAAATTACATAGGATGTAATTTTTCTACTGCTCAATTTATCAATAAAAATGTGATAACATTGTGATAATCTTATATAATATATTTATAAATGTTAAATAATAAAATAAATAATAATATAATAAATTTTGTGAATATTTTTTATTTGTAACTTCAATAATAAGACTTTACAAGTATAAAACAAATTCGACAGTTGAAGGGCTACGAGTCAGTTTAGTAACAAAGAAATTTTAATCAAAAAATAAATAAACCATACGTAAATATGATATTCAAACGTTTCCAACATAAGATATGAAGACATTTTGAGAAATTATGTATTCTTGCGAACATTATCGTAATTTTACTGTAACATTGAAAATAACCCTATTGGTGTTAAAACGTTTGATTATATTTAACTGTTATATTCAACTTGTTCTTTATTTGTGTCTGTTATTTTGCCAAGACACCTGTCCTTCATTAAAAAAAAAATTACAAAATTCATTGCGCATCTGAATGCAGTTTCGCGCACTGGTATTCGAACCACAATGACCGATATCTCGAAAAGCGCAGCCATCTTCAAAGATTCTCCGCCAAGAACCTAATGTGGAACTACTTGGATCATCAGGATTAATTTCATCCACCATACCCGCAGAAACGTATGTATTTTTATCAATGTTGTCTTTGCGGATCCAATTATGCAGACAAACCGTCGCCTGCACCATCAATTTAACATTCTCTAGGGATGCAATAATTGGTTTGCGATATATTCGCCATTGGCTAGCTAATATACCGAAAGTATTTTCGATAAATCTTCTCGCACGGCTTAACCGATAGTTGAAAATGTCCTGTTCCGATGTCAGTCCTTTCTTGCCTGGATAAGGGCGAAGTAAATACGGTTTTAAGGGAAATGCTTCGTCTCCTACGAGACAGTATGGCAAAATTCGCCCTCCTGCAACAGCTGATGGCTTCGGTATATTCATGACGTTTATATTAAAGTTCTTGCCAATAGCACTGTTGCTGAAAATACCTTCATCGTTTTGTCGTCCGTACGCTCCGATATCAACGAAACGGAATACATAGTGTGCATCACAAATGGCCATTAATACTACACTATGAGCATGCTTATAGTTGTAATACGTAGAACCAGCATTGTTGGGACACTGAAACAAAATGTCACAAGTCATGTATACAATAATATTTGTA
>NW_017300130.1:7494-8133 GCF_001594075.2 Trachymyrmex cornetzi
CCTTGGCTGGGCTTACGTGGACGCTGGGAACCGACTCACTCGACCATAATCAGCATCACCAGTAAGTCTACAATTGCATGTCACCTTCCCCCACCCCCCTTTTTGTACTAGCGCGCACGCGACCAAAAATACATACATATATGTATATATATATATAAATAGTTCAACTATTTACTCAATTATAGTGCGGTCTCAATCGAACAAGAACAAACGTGGACGAACTCCCTATCTCCGGCGGAGTTCGCGGTACCCAACGATCCAATACCGGTAGAGCCGACCTGCAGCCGCCCTACCGTGATCGTAACGCCGCGGTCACCCGAAAGGGTACCTCCATTAACACCACTAGCTCTCGACGACCCGATCAACTATACACTTGTGTCATACTCGCCCACACCAACACTCACAGAACCGCTTGACCTGACAATCTCTCCAATTCTCGACCCTGGCGTCCTCGAGATCCTTGATTACTCTCCCCCGCTCTTCGAGGAACGATTCCTTCCCTCTCCTTCCCTTCTTGATCAGCTCCCAACTCCCCCTTCCTCCTTTAATCAGCTCCCAACTCCCCCTTCCTCCTTTAATCAGCTCCCAACTCCCCCTCCTGTCCACCCCGATCCTCAATCTGTCGATTGGGATTGGATC
>NW_017300130.1:8354-18844 GCF_001594075.2 Trachymyrmex cornetzi
CAATTTTAAGATCATTGTAACTAGACTTAGCTTAATTATGTAAATTAGCTTTAGCCTTATTGAAATAAATAGTTTTTAAAATTTTACTAAAGATTCCTCCGAGTAATTTTTAAATCGCCCCTCTCGTATCCCGTTCCCTATAACGCCTAAGATTGCACGAGGTCCAATCCCAGGTCAAAACTTTAAAAAAGTGCGAACGACTCACAGCTGTACGCTTCCGTGCGTATACCTGTGAGATTGAGTCAACCGTCCTTCCGTACCCTCTCCATCTTCCTCTCTCGCCAATACTCAGGGTTGGACGTAACAATATTATATTGATTCCGCAAAAAACAATCAGTATCAAGCTTGTACAGCCCATATATTTTTATTATTAATTTTCTATGAATTGAGCTATTATATTAACTATTATTAATTGAAAATATAGTTCACCGATAACTGACAGTACCGATAACGGTAGTGTCTTAAACTATTTATACTGGGGGTCGATTGTGTATTTTAAAATGGCGTGAAAACACACAATTAACCTTTAGAGTACATACTTGTATTGTTACATGTTTTCCATCGATGGCACCAATGCAATGAGTGAAATTAGACAATTCTTCAAAATCATTTGCAATTTCGAGCCAGTCTTTTTCTGACAATGCTGGCGGTAAAACTAAAGAATACAAACTGTTCCAATAGTCCAGGAGATGATGACACTAAAATGGTCATGATTTGTTACCGCTTGAAATCGTCATAATTCGTCATTTATTAGGTAAACATGCAGGAAACGCAAGTATGGCAAACCTCCCGCGGTTTTAAAATTGATAGCGTGTGATTGAAGTTGTCAAAAATTTGTTGCTTTTTTTCTAATATGTTACCGGCTGGCATATGTTTCTAGTGATAGTTTACGTCAAAAAAACCAATCGGAAGGTAGGTGCTATACCGTTTCTGTGCATCGAAGGGGCCGTCATATCAAGCTAAAGTTGTAAATATTTTAATAAAAAAAAAAGATTTGTTACCGGCTGTTTTTTTGTACATCGCCTATTTTCACTACGAAACATACAAAAATACACATGCCATACCGTTTGAGTGGACTTAAGGGGTCGCTATGCTCGTCCTAACACGTCGAATTTTAAACTAAACCGTCATGATTTGTTACTGTATGGGTTTCGTTTTTGGATAGTTTTAGTCGGTAACAAATCATGACGTTTTAGTTTAAAATTCGACATGTTAGGACGAACATAGTGATCCCTTAAGTCCACTCAAACGGTATGGCATGTGTATTTTTGTATGTTTCGTAGTGAAAATAGGCGATGTACAAAAAAACAGCCGGTAACAAATCTTTTTTTTTTCACTAAAAAATTTACAACTTTAGCTTGATTTGACGGCCCCTTCGATGCACAGAAACGGTATGGCACCTACCTTCCGATTGGTTTTTTTGACGTAAACTATCACTAGAAACATATGCCAGCCGGTAACATATTAGGAAAAAAGCAACAAATTTTTGACAACTTCAATCACACGCTATCAATTTTAAAACCGCGGGAGGTTTGCCATACTTGCGTTTCCTGCATGTTTACCTAATAAATGACGAATTATGACGATTTCAAGCGGTAACAAATTATGACCATTTTAGTGTCATCATCTCCCGGACTACAAATTTCTTCGCATGTCTCTCGAATAATATGACAAACTGTTGTTATATTACTGGTATGACATTGACACCATTGAATCGCCAGATATTGGTATGACATTGACACCATTGAATCGCCAGAAGCAAGATACCTAGAACATTGCAGAGATATATAATATTTAAGTAATATCAAAGTAGTAAACAACAGCTTTGTATATAAAATTTGCAGTAATTTAAACGTTTACAAACCTCAATGTTATTGCCAAACGTTCTTTCGGTTGTATGGGCTATCGAATAACAGTTTCTTTTATCAATAGTGGACCAACAATCAACAATAATTCTTCCATTTGTGTAGCGGACATTCGGAAATAATTGTGGAATCGTACTCCATCCTCTATGGCCAATTTAGGAATTGACACATGATAAAAACTGTGCTCCGGACGATCCTTTAGATATGGTGCTACCCAGTATTGCTTTTTCTTGTACGATCTCTTCTCATTTTCTTGCAACTTTCGCATAATTGCACACACTACCAGTATTCGTCGTTTCCTAATCTCTTTAGCTACTATCGACGGCAACTTATTTCGCAATGTTTTTGATAACATATTGTTTGAGTAGTTTAAATTTATTTTGACACGCATTCTTAACCTTTTATTTAAAGTTTTACACACGAAATCTGTATGAAAAATGATTTAAAAAATATAGAATACAGAGTTGGGTAATGCTAAGTTAAAAAGATAAAAGTTAAGTTAAAAAGTTAATTAATTTTAACTTAACTTAGTTATATTATAGACTCTTAACTTTTTAACTTAATTTAGTTACATTTTATCGGTAACTATTATTAACTTTTATTTTGATTTTTTTTAAGTTAATCCTCAGACACAATACGAGAGGATAATGAGTATATAATTTAGTAATTTTATATTATATAATCACTTGAATAAAAATAACCAGATTCTTTAATAAATATGCCATGAGAAAGGAAAAATACGGAAAATTATGTAAAATGATCAAACTATTTCTTTTTTTTTCGGTTGTTCGGACCAAATTTAACATTTAACTTTGCAATTACTTTTTTTTATCAACTTAACTTTTGATTCAATTAATTTCATTATGGATTAACTTGTATTTTAACTAAGTTAGATTTTCACGGCTGTTAACTTTAACTTAATTAAGTTAAAGAAAATTTTACTTACTCAACCCTGATAGAATATCAATCCAGCGGCTAGCTTCGTCTCCTTTTAGGTTAATGGCTCCTGCCCCTTGAATCTAGCGGCTAACGATTTGAGGCTCCATGAAAATTCTTCTTCTTTTTCTTTGTTTAATGGCTCCCGCCTCCAGACAGTAATAGGAGGACGATACGGATCACGTCCAAAAGATAAAAACAATAGAATAAGGAGTATACGAGTAGTTAAGAAAGACGTAAAACAGATGATAACGGGATGACGCGCCAGAACCTCGCGACAGTGAGCCTCATGAAAAGAGGAGCAGAGCTTCGCTAGGATGGGAGGGGGGAGGCAAGAGCGGGGGCAGGGCGCCTGCGCAGGTCACAAGGAGGCTCGAAAGTTTAACGCCTAAAATTGCCTGCAACATAACTTATTAAAATTAAGAATGAGTCTGCATATGCATTCAGACGGTTTAGAGATAGCAAGAGCAAATTTAGTTAGTCTGTCGCCCGTTGAGGCGACTCGGTCGATGACACGCCTTATGGTAAAAAGCGCGCACCGTCATAAACGTCGGGACAATCGTAAATCATATGCAAAATGTCCTGTTTTGGAGAACCGCAAGGACAAGAGGGGTCGTCGACTAAATTTTTCCGATGTAAGCTATGATTTTAATTATAATGATCGGAGCGCAGGCGATTGATCATGACGATGGTTTCCCTGGAGACCTTCATGCGAAAGTACCAGGGTTTGGAGGATTTGTTAAATATTTTTGAAAAGTAAAATGAGCCTGGTGTCTGCCTGAGATTCCAATTGGTGATAAAAATTATTAAAGATATCCAGTTTGATAACCGCGCAAAGGTCCGAGTAAGGAACTTTGAAATTTCGTTCTATACTGTGTCGAATAGCGCGTTTAGCTAGCTGGTCTGCCTTTTCGTTGCCCTCGATACCTCTACCATATGCGAGGGGATCCATATAAATCGAATATCCGTCCGATAAGGTATCCTGCAGTCTCGGCTTCTTCCAGTGCAGATTTAATAAGGGGAATAAGATAGTTATTTGTAGAATTGCGATAGCCTTTGGCGGCTTCCAGGACGCTCTTGAAGTCAGTGATGATGGAAGCTTTAGGAAGTTTAAGGTCGATAGATATAGTAATAGCGGTATAAATAGCATAGGCTTCAGCGGAGAAGACTAAGGTGAAAGGTGGAAGCTTGAGCATGAGCTCAGCATTCAACTGCGGGGAGAAGACCGCCGCACCAACATGTACACTATGATCCACCTTAGATCCATCGGTGTAAAACAACACCGAGTCCGCGGTGAGATGCTGAAATTCATGGTTAAAGAAGGATTGGGCATCTGGAATGGGCCAGAAATTAAAGATATCAGTAGGGGGAAGAGAGAGGGAAGCGTAAGAGAGAGAAATAGAAGTGGATTGTACAGAGGAACGAAAGTTGGGTAAAGTAAAGGAGCAATCAATAGTTGAATGATAAGAAGTCCAAATACGATAAAAGATGAGATCGGCTGGGAAATGGGCGTGTAAATAGTTGGTTTTATGAGAGCCAATGGCGGTATCGCAGAGAAGGAGTAATTTATTAATAACAATGTGGCCATTGACAGAAGAAATTTTGAGAAAATAACGTGATGTAAGGAGACGGATGCGGTGAAATAGGGTGAGTTCAATTGTCTCAGCGTAGATGATATTTAAAGGCGTGGAAATACGGTATCCATAACAAAGGCGGAGAGCTTGATTTTGAACAACTTGGAGTGAGCGAGAAAGATCATTATGTTTCAAGCCAAAGATATGTGCAGAGTATTCAATAGACGCTCTAAGCATAGCTCTGTAGATGGTAAGTAACATGTGAGGATGGGCCCCCCACCAGGTACCTCTAAGTGCCTGAATGATCTGAAGTATGCGCTTGCCTTTGTTGATAGTGTATGTCATATGAGCCTTGCCAGATAACTTAGGCTCGAGTAGCACCCCAAGGAAGCGAACAGAAGAAGAAGGGACGATATATTGGTTTTAAAGAGAAATCGAAGAATTAGCGAGAGTTGGAGATCTTTTGTTCGAGAATATCATAAGTTGTGTTTTAGGGAGAGAGATCTCAAGGCCGCGCTCTTGCAAAAACAATTCCAATGCTTGAAGAGATGTTTGGACAGATAGGATAGCTGACCTAGTATCTTTATGAGTTGAGAAGATGACAATATCGTCAGCGAATTGAAGAAGTTCTGTATCTGGAGTGCATCACTTACGTTTCTTAAGTATAAATTGAAGAGCATGGGGCTGAGTACGGAGCCTTGAGGGGTGCCTTTATATGAAGATCTAGGCGCCGAAATAGAACCTTGACAAACGAACTGGACCGTACGATGGGAAATAAGGTTAGAGATGAAAGATACCAGAAGAGGAGGAAATTGTAAGTTACAGAGATCATGTAAAAGGATATGTGGAAGGACGTTATCAAAAGCCGATTTAATATTTACAAATACCGCAACGGTCTCTTGACTAGAGAGAAACCCCAAGATGGACACTGGCGATCAAAGCGGTGAGGTTGTCCTGGCATGATCGAAACTTCCTAAAGCCGAATTGATTCTCAGGGAGTAATTCAGACTGTGGGGATTCTATAAGCCAATATAGGCGGCCCAAAATCATCCTCTCCGTAATCTTAAGAAGGCAAGAAGTGAGAGTGATAGAATAGGGATGAACACCTTTATTATTAGGCTTAGGGATGAGGTGGATTAAAGAATGGGACCATTGAGAACGAAAAATAGAGCAGCGGAAAAGATTGTTAAAGATATAAAGTAAAGTGGATAGGAGCTCTTTAAGGAACGCTTTTATAATACTATAATCTATCCTATCGAGGCCAGGGCTGGAGGAGGGTTTGACCGAGTGTAGAGCAGATTGGAGCTCATTAAAAATAAAAGGAGCGTCGAGCCAGGCTAAGTTACCAGAGAATGGTGAGGAGGGAACTGGAGGAGACGGGAGACAGAAAGGAGGACAGAGTCGGTTAATAGCATCTGTAATAACGGGAGAGAGATTTGTATTCTTGTTCATAGCAGAGGAGTTGGCCGGAATAAAGTGACGATTGCGAAAACGCTTAAGCATCCGCCAAATGTCCGCGATAGGAGTCTTACAATCGAGCAGAACTTTCTCCAACTAACACGCTTAGCCCTGCAGAGGGTTTTACTGGTTTGTGAGACAACCGACCGATAGAAGACATAATTGTCCCATGTAGGAGACTGCTTATAGGTTTTGAGGGCATTGCTGCGTTGTCTTACTGCCGTAGTGCAATTCGGTGTCCATCAAGGTGTGGGAGGGGGACCCTTCTTAGTAAAAAATGCTCGAGAGGTTTTAGTAGAAGGAGGAGGTTTAGAGGGGGAAAAACGTTCATAGCTAGCTGAGATAAGATTCATAAAAGTGTTGTATTGAGAGACAGGGTCGTCAGGGTTAATGTCTCTAACAGTTGAGAGATAGAGTTTGCGTTGTTATGTAAATAGAGTTCCATATCGTCTCGCTGGGCTTTAGAGAATTTAACTTTATACGAAAAAACAGTAGAAGTGCGCACCAGACAATTGACCTGAACCATGATCGGGAAATGGTCACTGCCTAATAAATCTGGCAAGATAAGGGTGTCGCACAGAAGAGAGATACGCGGAGGCAATAGCTAAATCCAGAGTGGAAGAATGAGGGGGGGAAAAAGAGATAAAAGTCGGAGAGGAAGGGGGTTAAGAATCACAAGATGAGAGTCCTCGATGCATCGACCCAGCACACGCCTAGCTGGGCTGGTACGCGATCCACCCCACATCGGGTGGTGTGCGTTAAGATCACCAAGTAGTATAGAGTGGTCATGATTAGATAAGAAAGAGGTAATAGAAGAAATAACAGTAGGAGAAACTGGTCTATTCGGGTGTCTGTAGGCACCAATAAGAAATAGGGAGGAATTAAGGGTAAGAACAATGCTTAAAGCCTCAAAAGAATCGTCGAGGATCGAAGACAGATTAATGGATGAATAAGTAATCGGATTGCGTATGAGGACCATCATACCTCTGATATTGGCCCAATTAGAGTCGACACGAAGGCAGTCGAACCCACGCAGTCGAAATTCCTGAGCAGCACCCACACATGTTTCCGCGAGGAATAGTATGTCGAGGGTTGAAGCCAACCTTTCGATATCGCCCTTCTTTCCCATAGCGCCGCGGCAATTCCAATATGCTATCTTGACTGAATGTAAATTAGGTATTCCTATTTAAGAAATTTTTTAGAAAAATAAGACTGTTGTGAAAATCAGGGCCGAATATTGAAACAAGGAGCTGGTTTGGAATGGCGTTGAGTATTTTTAACAAGAAAGAAATAATCCAATGGATAATTTGGGGAACTTCGTCTGAATTAGAATCCGAGGGGGGAGAAAGAGGGTGGTACAGCGGAATAGCCAGACCCCTGGGGGGGAGGTTAGGGTATCTGCCATTTGGTGCAAAAAGGAGGGAGTTGTGAACTTCGCGTTGAAAATTAGGAGAATTTGAAGCATGATGGTTCATAGGTTTCACCTTATTGAAAGGTACATCATTATATTGTATGCGGGGTAGAATATGAAGACGAACGTTGCGGTTGATCATTAGATCAGGAGGGAGCAGGGTTATGACCTGCCACCGAAGAATAGGAGCGATCGGGCATGCCGGTGCGGGGGTGGATATAATGTTCGTGCGGTTTATGGGATTTATGTTTGGGTTTAGAAGATAGAAAATCGTGATATTGTATGGGGGAGCGATCCATATTGGAGATTGTGAAGGGAAGTCGGAAGAATGGAAGATATTGGGAGGGGAAGCAGGGGAAGAGAAGAGTGAGGAGGAAAATTGTCTGAGGCGGGCCTCTGAGTATGATATATTTTCCAGGGCAGCAATCGCGTAGATCTGTTTTTGTTTAATATAAGAAGGGCACGTCGTTGAGGATGGCAAGTGCTCACCCCCGCAATTGCAACAAAGTGGGGGGAGCTGTAGGCGAGGGCATTCTTCTGGAATTGCATGCTTGGGGTTTCCACAGCGGGCACATCTCGCTGTGCCCTTGCAGTCTGCATTTACATGACCGTATCGTAAGCAAGAAAAACACATGAGAACCCTAGGGAAGTAGGGGGAAACCGGGAAATTAACGTGGAAAAAGGTGACCGCACATGGAAGAAGCCGGCCGCGAAATTTAATCAAAACAGTTTTGGAAGGAGAGTTGACAGTCTCGCCTTCTTTGCGTGATTTAAAATTTAAACGCTTAGCTGATAGAATTTTGCATGGGGATGAAAAAAGATCCACGATGTCTTTTTCAGAGATGTCGAAAGGAACGTTTCTGATCACGCCCGTCCGGAGAACGTTAAAAGATGGAATGAATGCATGGAGGCCGGCATCTTTAATTTTGGGATGAGAAAGTGTTATATTCGCTATTGCATAATCGCTAAAGTGAATGGCAACTTTGTTTTTTCCTGCCGACTTAACCTCCAAAATCTTCTCGTTTTGACGGGAGACGATACGCGCAACAGAAACAGGGTCTAAACGTGTATCATTGTTATTATCAGAGCCATTTATAGAACGACGCACAAAGACTACAAATGGGGAACGATCCCCTTTGTCATCAATAACATTAAGATGTTCCGTAACCGAAGTGGCGTCTTTAGCATGTGACGCTGATTCCGACGAGTGAACGTCATTGTCAAGTACCGAGCCACGGAGACATTTATTAGGGGGTGCCCCCCTTCCCTATTATCACGAGTTTTCTTCAGTAAGGGTCTTGAAACTAAAGTTTGAGATTCCTCTTCGTCAAAACCAACATCCATGGTATCGTCCACGGAAGTGTCTTTATAGGACGAAAGATGAGGCTCTTCCCGATTTTCATATGTGATATTTACCGGGGAACGGGATCTCGGACGAGAGAAAGACTGGACAGACGTATTAGAATATGTAGAATTGGCAGGAGAGAGATCACGCGAAATGCGCGAGGCCCTCTCCCCCCTCTCCTTCCTTTTTTGTTTGCGTTCGCTATCACTCTCGCACGCAGACGATGCAATAGATTTAGAATCTCTGACAGATTTAACCGTATTATTGGCGTTTTTAGGTTTTAAGAATTTAACAGCCGGGAGAGCTACACTTTGTGACGGATTAGCCCGATTCTCGGCCTCATCGCCACGATTATCGCCAACACGCTCGAAGAATGAATTGAGTTCTTGAAGAGACGTAGAAAAGCGTTTGCTAATGGATGCCGAGCCGCCGCCGGGATCCGGCGAGGCAGAGGTGCGGTCCTGCATAGCAGGAATAGAGCGTTAAAAACAGGCAATAATAAGCGTACTTACGCGTAACTAAGTAAAAAAGGAGCCTCGTAAAGGCTAACAAAAAGCACAGGGGAAGCAGGCACAGGCAAAGGAAGCACGGCAAACAACCAGCAGAGCGCAGGCGCCAAAGGACCACACTGGATGGATGCTCGCGAGCGAATGGCTCCATGAAAATGAAGGAAGACTTTAGCGGCTGGCGTTTTGTCGACGGCGGCTCATAGGGGGTCAGAGTGAGGAGAGCCGCTAGCGTTTTGACGCTGCGTGAAATCGCACCTTAAGTAGTGTATCAAATGTGGTCGACAATAATGAAAGAGAGGGACCGTGGGAGACGGCCAATCTCCCTCTCATTCTCTCTCCCATTGAATGGAAAGAGATAGGAATGACCGTTTGTCACGGTCCCTCTCTCTCATCCTTATCGACCATTTTGATACACGGATCGCGCAGTCCATTCTCTATGTCTTTGGTTGATTCCTGTAAGCACTATGCATTATGCGTTATGCAAGAGTCTGCGGCCAATAGACATCAATTCTATAGCGGGGAGCACAGACTCTTGCATAACGCATAACACATGAGGCATAAGAAATTGAACCAATCAGTGTTCTTTATTTCATGGAAAGAAAGGAAATGAAGAATTTCGATTGGTACATTTTCTTATGCATTACATGTTATGCATTATGCAAGAGTCTGTGCTCCCCGCTTATCCCTCAGAAATGTTCACATACTAGCAACCGTATTCATAGTCAGATCTTATATTCAAGACCGTCTTAAGTACGGTTTTAAGAAGTCACGAACCAATTTGAAGGTTGCATTAACGTCTTAAGACATTACTTAAGATGGTCTTAAAATAAGAATCGACTACGAATACCGGCCTAGATCCGGTATTCATAGACAATACTTATTTTAAACATATGCCTATCTTACTTTGGTAATTATTCGGTTTAGCTACTGCACCTCAAAAATCAATGAAATTAGGGCCTCTTTCACCAATACCGATTAACTTAATCGGCCGATTAGTCCACTGGAATTGACCAATCGCATCTATCGTCAAACAAAATGACAAATGAGATTGGTCAATTCCGATGAACTAATCGATCGATTAAGTTAAGTTGGTGAATTCCGATGAACTAATCGACCGATTAGGAGTTGGTGAAAGAGGCCTTTAGGCTTATTCGACGCATTTTTGCATGAAACGAAAGAATCTAGCAGAAAGAAGTGTCGCTATGTCTCGTGAACCGAGATATTAAGCGTTAAAGTTGACAATTACTGAGGTTAGGAAATCTGTCACATAAACAAAATGAGGTCTACAATTGTACTGTTCTGCATAATCCACATGGGTTTCAACTTTCCACGCGAAGCAACTCCCGATTCCCCCCCCCCCCCCCCCCCCCCCCCCCCCAGCGCACAACCCTT
>NW_017300130.1:19083-20436 GCF_001594075.2 Trachymyrmex cornetzi
GTAATTGTAGTCGTTGAAGTTAGAAAATCTGTCATGTAAACAGTGGGGTGTATAGACTAGTGCTTATTATTTCGGGGTGGCTACGCCGTGACCCCCATTTCGTGTGGAAGGTTGTAAATCTATGTCATTTCGTTAAAAAAATTTAACTCTAACTCAACCCATTTTTTAGTGCGAGATGGCCCCCATTTCACGTGGAAAGTTTTAAATCCATGTCGTTTCGCGTTAAAAAACCTAATCTTATTTCTCTCTCTCTCTTTCTCAACCCATTTTTTGGTGCGAGGTGACCTTCATTTCGCGTGGAAAGTTGTAGAACTTTGCTTCTTCTTCTTCTTTTGGTTTCCCCTTGATTGGTTTTCCGACTCAAATTTAGAGTCACAGTACCATGCAAAAATAACGGATTTTTCGATCCAATGAATAACCTTTTCGGGGAGCAGAGGTCTCAAATCGTATGTTCAATAATTCTTCTCTGAGGTTAACTTGGAGATCTTGACAATGCTTTGAACCCACAAAAGTCAAAAACTCCAGACTCCCATGAGATAGTTAAATAAACTAGGGGAGTTCGCACAACGAGTGAGTTTCCCATTTAATAGATCGTTCAAGATATCATTGATGATATAAAGTATTTATTTATTTACTTTTTTTATATTTTTTTATAAATTCAAATTATTATTTTTAATAAATTTACTTAAATTAATTATTGCTTTAATATTTCCAGTTGCAATAATATTAGATATCGATAATGGAGGAAAAATTTTCATTTTAATTAATTTATTCATTAATTCTGTTCTAAATTCATTATTTAATTTTGGACACGCCCAAAAGATATGATCGATGTCTTGGATCTCAAAACACATTCACATTATGGACTATTTTTAAAATTTTTTTTGTGAATAAAAATTTATTATTGAAAGAATAACCTGTAATAAGCCTAATAGCAACACAAAATTCTTGTCTATTAATTTTATGTTTTTTAAATGACTTCAAGTTAATAAAAGTAACCAAATTGTTATAAAATATTCCTGCATTTTGGTTTAGGGAAGACTAGAACTTTGCTTCTTGAATGTACAACTTTCCACGCGAAAGTAAAGAATGGGTTGGGTTAGGTTTCTTTAAACGCAAAACGACATGGATTTATAACTTTCCACGCGAAATGAGGGCCACCTCACACAAAAAATGGAGAAAAACGACTTTGTCACAATATTTCGCGACAGTTACTACATTTACACGGCACACTTTACGCCGAAGTTATAACATCGATGTTACGAAATTGGCTAATCAGTCATTTCATTCTTCAGAGGAACAGCTATGATTGGCCAGTTTCATAACATCGATGTTATAACTTCGGCGTAAAGC
>NW_017300130.1:21422-21899 GCF_001594075.2 Trachymyrmex cornetzi
CGTCGTAGTTGTGAAGCTGCCGACCGGGGTACGTCGCCGGATGAATCGCACGTAAGCCAGCTCGCACCGTAACGTTAGAATCGGCGCCATGGTTGCCGTGTAGAGCCGCGGAACCGCGAGCCACGTGCCATCCTCCCGAGCTAGGAGATCATTTAGCTGTCGCGTTTCGAGAGTCAGAGTAAGGGGAGCAATACCCGCTGCCGAGTAGAAGTGAATTTGAGTCGTCTTGGAGAGAATCGAGGGCCGAATTTCGCGCCGAATCGAGGGCCGAGAATCGCGCTCGTTCCTTTCGCCACGGGAGAGTCACTTCCGGTTACCGAGTAGAGTAGAGCCGCGTAGAAACGCGCGGAGTGGTCGCGTTGTCGAGTGAACTTCCGGTTGCGGTGTTACCGAGCAGAGTCCGTTTCCGGAATTCACGCGGTTGAGTAGAGTCGTGTCGCATAAAGGAGTTCGCTATAATCGCGTCGCACCATCGCG
>NW_017300130.1:22644-25995 GCF_001594075.2 Trachymyrmex cornetzi
AGGAGCTTTGTAGTTTCAAGCGCTGTGAGTGGCTCGTGTCCAATTGAGCCGTGTCCAACTGGGTGCCACCCCAGTTAAAAATAGTGGCGATCGTTCTGCACAATTCTGCACAATTTTCAATATGGCGCACCAATCAGTTTCTCTATTCCCTAAGATTATTCGCTTTTATTCACGCACAATTTTCAACATGGCCGAGTAGGATATAAAGATCAAATGTGCCGACACAGAGTGTACCTACTGTTCTTACTTATAATGTGGCGTGACACGCTCAGTGGAAAGCCTAAAGATGCCTTTTCATGCCGGCACTCGACACTCATTTTCGGCGTCAAAATAAGTCACGTGATAGAAATTGACGAATATCAAGCATTAATTTTGATCACTTGACCTGTTTTTACGCTGAAAATGAGTGTTGTAGCGTCAGATGAAAATCCAGCTTAACGCTTGATATCTTGGCTCACAGGGCAGAGTGACACTTTTTTTGCCAGATTCTTTCGTTTCGTGCAAAATCGCGTCGAATAAGCATAATTTCATTGATTTTTGAGATGCTGTAGCTAAACTGAATAATTATCCTCACTTTACCCCGCAAACACAATAGAATAGCAAGCCTTATGGCTGAGTTTTCATTGAACGCGTCACGCGTTGCGTCGTCGAAGGAGAGAAAGAGAGGGGTTGTGTATTTATATAATCTTATCTCTTTCTCTCTTTCATGACGCGATGCGTGACGCGCTCAGTGGAAACGTACCATATAATGCTGGATTCACACTGAACGCAGCAAGCGTCAAGCAGTGGAGCAGCAACCTACTAGCGAAGCGATATTTTTTACGCCACTGTAAATATCGTTACGTTGGTTGATTGCTACTCCGCTGCTTGACGCTTGCTGAATCCAGTGTGAATCCAGCATAAGACTTAAGGGATTGACTAATCATAGTCGATTATTTTTCCCATATTCGACTGATTGATCAATTTCTTAAGGCTTAAGGCTTACTACTCTATTGGGTTTGCGGGCTTAAAAGTGTACACTAGTATTAGTAATAGTCAACCGTGTATACTAGAATCAGTGACTACGTTTACACGCACTGATAAACCCGTTTCAGTAAAAACCGTTTTTATGAAACTGGACAATCATAGCTATTCCTCGGAAGAATGAAATGACTGTGATTGACCATTTTCATAAAAACAGTTTTTACTAAAACGGTTTTACGAGTGCAGCCCGAGGGGCTGCGGAGAATAAATGGAACAGAGAACAGGGAAGAGAGAATAAGAATTTCAGCCTATCAGAAACTATGTATTCCACAATACGTGGTTTCTCATAGGTTGAAATTCTTATTCTCTGTTCCCTGTTCCTTTTATTCTGCGTAGTCCTCAACCGAGGTCAGTAAGCTCTAACATACAGGAGCAAACCATCGAGGAGTGGGGGTGTCCCAATTCCTAAACAAGGACACTCGCATAAAGATAAAAGATATACTGCTTTTCTTGTTAAGGATTCGCTGATTGGCTCATGCTGTTCCATTACCATTCTGAAAACATAGACTACGTTTACACGCACTGATAAAACCGTTTTAGTTAAAACCGTTTTAATTAAGTTCAAGACACAATGCGAGGGAATAGCGATAGCGATAGTAATAACTCGATTTCAACCTACCAGAAACAGTGTATTCCGATATATTCGATTTCTGATAGGTTGAAATCGTGTTATTCCTATCAATATCGCTATTCCCTCGCATTGTGTCTTGGGCTTTAAAACCGGTGTTGGTGCCAGTTTACACGATCAGACATATTTTACCCCCATCGAACATAAAATAGCTTTATAAAACCCGAACGAAATATATTGCCAATATAAAACATAAAGGATTTGAAACTGCTTATCGTATAGAACATTCCTTGATAGATAGAAGAGGTGAAATAAGTTTTGAGGTTATAAAATTTATAAAAATGAATGTTGCATTATAATATACGGAACCTGAGACGAAATATATTTTGTCATTTCTTAACCTTATAAAAAGTGTAAAGTTGTAAAATTCGGTAACACCGAATTTTTATACGTAAAACCGATTGAAGACCATTCACACGGCTTTCTTAAAACGGTTTAATAACGCCAAAACTCTTCTTTCTGAAGAGGTCTGGATTTACTCAAACGATTTTAATAACATCGGTTTTAGGGACGTTTACACGACATCTAACAACTTTAGCTAAAACGGTTTCACTAGTGCGTGTAAACGTAGTCATAGACGCTGCGTTCGGGAAGTACTATTAGCGCTATTTGTATCATTCTGACCTTTTCACATATATCCACACAACTTGTATAGCTGCATAAACATATACGTGAAGAAAATTATACAATTGCATTTCTCTTTTACAGTCGCACGTAAAATATGATTGAATAATTTTCTTTATGCATACGTTTATGCGGCTTTGCAAGTTGTGTGGGTGACACAAACTATAGTCTGGTCACGTGATCCGGTGAATTATGTTTTCAATTGAGATTGTACAATGTGAGGAAGAGTCAGAAAGACATCTATCCGTATTGTTTTTATTTTTAAGTTTTAGTTTTTGTTTTTATTCTAATAGTCGTCAAAAGATATGTTCTACTTAACATTAGCGAGTATCAATTTATCCTTGTTGTCATAAAATGTTAAGCAAAAAATTAAATGATATACGCGAGTGTTGCGAACGTTACGTAGAAATATCTAAAATATGCATGTGTTGTCAAATTATACATGTCGTCAAAGTAATCTTTGTTCGTGTAGTACAGTTTGACGACAGTCGTGGAGATATATATGTGTCGTCAAAGTTGTCATTTATTCAGTTTGACGACAGTCGTCAAAGTATACTGTCGTGGAAATAGTCATATCACCATTGTAGTACGATTTGACGGGGTGATCCCGATTGGGGTGATCCCGATTGATCACGGCTCGATTGGACACCACCAATCACTGGGTGCCACCCCGATTTGACGACAGTCGTCAAAATCTATAGGTGTCGTCAAAGTACACAGTCGTTAAAGTAGTCATTTTATCGTTCCTTGTAATATAGTTTGACGACGGTCGTTGAAATATACATGTATCGTCAAAGTAGTCAATTCGTTGTTTGACGACAGTCGTCAAAGTATTCCATTGATCATTAAAAATTTGACGACAGTCGTCAAAATAGTCAAAAGTCGTCAAAATAGTCCATGCTTACCCAAAATCGTCGTCAAAGTAGTCAATTTACAAATATATACATATAAATACATATATACATACATACTTATATATATACACATATATACATATAAATAAATAAATATACATATATAGATTACTCCATTGTCCACGATTATTTGTTTCCTTCCTTCCTTCCTTCTCCGCGGCA
>NW_017300130.1:26742-27159 GCF_001594075.2 Trachymyrmex cornetzi
GACGTCAGCCCCCCGCGGGTACCCCCCTGCCCCTCACCACCCCTCGTTACCCCTGGGTTAGAACCGGCCTATATACCCTACTTATCTTGTATAATTATAGACAGAAAGCTAAGCTTTTTACCACATATGCAATACCTCAAAAATAAGATAAATTCATTCTCGAGCTTATTGAAGAAAACAATAAGGGAAGAATGGGGACTGAAGCGTAAAGCATACATGCTCTTATACAAATGCCTGTACATACCGGTCATCGTGTACGGGGCTGGAGCATGGTATGAGAGAACGACACACTTATACACTACTCAACAAAATTAAAGAATCACTTGTTTCACCCTGCAAAAATAGGCAAATTTCGAGATAGTATAACTTCGTCAAAAATCATCCTATCGAGATTTTTAAAGAAGCATTTTAAAGCTT
>NW_017300130.1:29578-32567 GCF_001594075.2 Trachymyrmex cornetzi
TTGAGATCTGATGCATCTTCATTTATGTTTGTGTAACTTTATGAAATATGAGAAATACGGTTTTTTGAAGTACAGGTTTGAAAAGTAGAGATTTCAAGCTTTAAAATGCTTTTTTAAAAATCTCGATAGGATGATTTTTGACGAAGTTATACTATCTCGAAATTTGCCTATTTTTGCAGGGTGAAACAAGTGATCCTTTAATTTTGTTGAGTAGTGTATATTGAGAGAGTGTTAAATTCGATGCAAAGTATTTCCTGGGGGGATTACCACTATAAGTCGCAAGCGGATATCCCAGAAAATTATCATATAGAAAAAGAAAGGCTTAGAGTAGATTAGCCAATAAATGGCAGAATGAGTGGTATGAGAATGTACAAGTGGCTTCTGATACCTACACATCAGTAAGTCGGATTGCCTATCGGCAGGGGCATGCTCATCCGCAGGGATCTACTTATCGGCATGGTAATGCAGAATAAGATTAGATCGCAAGTTCGGCAGGAAATAAGACAAGAGAAATTGAATTTTACATTCTGATATAGTGTAAAATTCAATAATATGATATAAAATATATATTTACTAATCAATAATACCTGATCTAATCTAATCTAAAATTTAATAAACATTTGAACAAAAAATATTTTTGTCTTGAAATGCTTATATAATAAACGTTTAACATGTAACTAACATTTTTTTCTAACATAAGAATAAAACAATTTTATATATTTACAATATTTTGTGTTGGCATTCATTTAAATAGCATAACACATAAAAACTTATACCTGGCGATATCGTCATGACGTTTAAATTTTGTGAATGGTCTATTGAACACGTAAGTTTGTTTTCTAATTTTTGTCGCAATATATCAGATATTATTGTCAGTTATCTTAATTCTTGTGTCATTAATTTAATATTAAATTACTCAGTTTATATATTAGGTGTTAAACTTAATTCCTGCCGTTTTTCGTCTCCAAAATCGATTTGTTTCGAAGGGAAATACTTTAATCAAAAGTAGAGTATATAGGGCGATTCTAAACCAAGTGTAGGCAAGGGGTGGTAGGGGGGGTATCCGCGGCGAGGGGGGTGACATCACAGGGGCAGGGGAGGGGATGACGTCATAAATGGTGACGTCACAGGGGGAGGGAGAGGGGTGACGGCATAAATAGTGACGTCACAGGGGAGAGAGGGGTGACGTCACAGAGCGAACGGGATGACGTTACAGGGGGAGGAGGATGACGTCATAAATAGTGACGTCGCAGGGGTAGGAGGGGTGACGTCACAGGGCGAGGGGATGGCGTTACAGGGGCGGGAGGGGGATGACGTCATAAATAGTGACGTCACAGGAGTGAGGAGCTGACATCACAGGGGAGGGAGGGGGTGATGCCACAGGGTGAGGGGATAGTTTCACAGGGTTGGAGGAGGGGGTGACATCATAGGAGGTAATGTCACGGGGTGAGGGATGACTTCAGGGGGGTGTGCGAGGATAATGTCCCTGCAAATACGTGCGGGGAGAGGATAGAATTACGGGGCCTGCGGAGGCGTGGTATACCGTCATCGCGGCGCATTATCGGATAACGCGGGGTCAATATCCGCCGGGCGCAGCCACCATCGCGCGCAAGTTCTTGTAGACCACTTGAGCGGGTCGGACGTGTTCCCTCTCGTCTCGGGTGTTGCGTCACCTCGACAAAATTTTTGAAAAGCGTTGCCGGCTTGAACTGTGCCTTAGTATTTCAATTCCGACAGTCCCTTTATCCGTCTTGGCGCGCGGCCGTGCGGCGTGGAAGAGTCGTAGCCGCAGGCGTCCAGTGTTTGAAGGGGCGACTCACCATTTTTGATTGCATCATCCATCGCTCGCCCGGTTCGAGGTGGCCGGTGCATAGCGTACCCAATCACCTTTAGTTCAATTAAGAAGACCCCGATGGCCCAGTACCAGCCTGACTAGGTTGCGGGGCCAATAAAAAGAAGAAGAAGCAGAAGAAGCCATCGCGCGCTCGAGCCGTCGCCGACGCCGCCGCGGTCCCCATGGCGCGCTATACTTACCATGTATACTTACCATCTCTCTCTCGCTCTTAGGCATCTTTTTCCAACGCAGCTTTATCTTCTTCTCGAACGCAGCTCCATCGCACGCAAAGATATATATATTTGAAATATTTGAAAAATTTGAAATATTTACCATGTTTTAATACCAGTTTTGTATTCTATTTTTAATAAGAGCGCGGTGATTGATGCTCTCGCACGCAATGATGCTGTCGACGCGTAACATGATACCGCAGAGATAAGGAAGGAAGGAACAATTAATTGCAAACTTTGGGATATACAATTTACGTATGCATTTATTTTTCATGCAATGCATTATATACAATATTATCTACAGCGTAAACTATCAATTCGCATGCAATACCAGAATGTTTATCATAAATCTTACGTAAAGTGTTTACCGCTTCCAATTTATTTATAATACAGTTCTGACGTAAATAATTTACAAAATAGTCAAATTTATCGCTTATAATATTTGTATATTGACATAAATCAAAATATGCGTGTTCGAGTTCAAGCATAAAAAGTATAGTCAATGGTTTCATATACACACACTTGTCACATAAAGATAATTTCACATTGTCCACATCACGTATTTTAACAAGTTCAATGACGAGGTCCTGAATCATCAACGGTGACGGAGTAGATGACCGCACCAATTGCTGGATGTCTGACCGTTTTTCGATAAACGCCATCCACGTAGCGTGAGGCAGGACGATACGGTTGCCTCGAGTATCGCCAATCGCAATTTCCACTTGAGACATTGGTCCCGCGGTGATCCCAATCTCCAGAAATTTGTACACTGTCGGTGTCAGCGCGGACACCTTCCTCAAAATGCTACGTGCACTATAGGAAACATACGAATAAACAATATAGAAAAAAATTTTTCCACAGATATAAGTGAAATACTTACGGTCGAACGTATGAGTCCATGTCTTCAGAGCAACTGATGCAGTCC
>NW_017300130.1:33694-37082 GCF_001594075.2 Trachymyrmex cornetzi
GGGTCAACGTCCTGAAGGGACGCTATGACACCTGTTCCGATGGACAGTGCGAACGTTGGTCCTACTTTTTAGGTTAAGGAACTTAATCCTTTTGACCTGGGACTGGACCTCGTGCAATCTTAGGCGTTATGGGGTACGTGATATTCGTGTGAGGCGATTTAAAAATTAAATGCGACTTTATAAGAGAAAACTAAAACTTATTTTTATTCATGAAAATATAAAAAAAATAATTAAAACTAACTTACATGATTAATTAAGATTATGTGTTGTTTTTTTGTACAATAATTCCTTACTAGCGAAATCGTGAGCGAGCATGTATGTGGATTGTTTTTGTTATTATAATTTTTGTGTGTGTGTATGTATATGTGTAAGAGAGGTAGGGGTGATTATTGGGTATTAGTTGCGAGGAAGGAAGTCCATGGGCAGACTGGGACTAGATGTTTCAGTTGGACGAGGAAAGGGGAGGAATTCCCAGGGAATAATTATCAGACGGTAATTATTCTATCCCCTTCGTTGGAGGTGGACGAGAATAATTGGACGATCCGATCCCAATCGGTGGATTGAGGATCGGGGTGGACAGGAGGGGGAGTTGGGAGTTGATCAAAGGAAAGAGGGGGAGTTGGGAGTTGATCAAAAGTGAGAGGGGGAGTTGGGAGCTGATCAAAGGAAAGAGGGGGAGGAGAGTAGTCCAAGATTTCTTGGATTCCAGGATTGAGAGGAGAAGGAATGGTAAGATCGAGAGGTTATGCGTCTGTTAGTGTAGGTGAGTATGAGATTGGTGTGTAAACTATGGTGGTGTCAGCCAGTGGTATTGGCACTCGGGGAAGTGCGGTTTCGGCAGGTTGCGGGGTGACTATTACCGTAGGACGGCAGATCTGTTCTATCGGCGTGTGGTTATCCAATGCCGGACGGTTTCGCGAACTCCGGCGGACATAGGGAGTTCGTCCCCGTTTAGGTTTGTAAGAGTGAGACCGCACTATAATTAAGTTAGAAGTTAAAATATTTATCCATATATATATATATACAGGGTGGGCCATTTTAATAGATCCACCCAAATATCTTCAAAAGTAAGCGCTATACAAAAAAATTGTTTATACAAAAGTTGTTCAGAACAATGGGGTTCATCTTTCTGCAAAACTTATTGGTTTTGACCTTAAGGTCAATTTTTAGGGTTATTTGAAGGTCAAAATAATTTTTTAAAATGAGAAACCCTATTTTCGACAACGGATTCGGAAAGAGCGGGAAATTTTACGTCAGAAATGATAGTTTGATAATTTGCTAAAGTGACCTTCAGAAGGTCAAATGTTGAAAAATCATCCAGAAGCTGTTTTCTTCAAACTTTAGAACATTTATAGGCGAACAAATGTTTTAGTAGGTTTGGAGGCCAACGACCTTGGCTATCTTGACCTTGAGATTAAATTTAAAGGTTATTAGAAGGTCAAAGTGATTTTTTTAATGAAAAACCTTACTTTCCTCGCTAATCTTACTTTTAGCGTTACCCAGAAACAACGACGAGGACGTAGTAAGTTCTATTTCCTTTGGGGTGCTTGTTTAAGGTGAGTCCTCTTGCCTCTCACGATTGGGGTGCTTCTTTATCGTGAGTCCCCTTGCCTCTCACGATTGGAGTGCTTGTTTACCGTCAGTCCCCTTGCCTCTCACGATTGGGGTGCTTGTTTATTAATTTGTGTCTTGAAACTAATGGAGGCAACTTTGAACACTTGCTTTAATATAGTTAAAGTCAGAGGCAAGGGGACTGACGGTAAACAAGCACTCCAATCGTGAGAGGCAAGCGGACTCACGATAAACAAGCACCCCAATCGTGAGAGGCAAGGGGACTCACGGTAAACAAGCACCCCAGTCGTGAGAGGCAAGGGGATTTACGGTAAACAAGCACCCCAATTGTGAGAGACAAGGAGACTCACGATAAACAAGCACCCCAATCGTGAGAGGCAAGAGGACTCACGGTAAACAAGCACCCCAAAGGAAACAAAACTTACTACGTCTACGTCGTTGTTTCTGGGTAACGCTAAAAGTAAGATTAGCGAGGAAAGTAAGATTTTTCATTAAAAAATCACTTTGACCTTTTAATAACCTTTAAATTTGACCTCAAGGTCAAGATAGCCAAGGTCATTGGCCTCCAAACCTACTAAAAACATTTGTTCGCTCATAAATGTTCTAAAGTTTGAAGAAAACATCTTCTGGACGATTTTTCAACATTTGACCTTCTGAAGGTCACTTTAGCAAATTATCAAACTATCATTTCTGACGTAAAATTTTCCGCTCTTTCCGAATCCGATGTCGAAAATAGGGGTTCTCATTTAAAAAAATTATTTTGACCTTCAAATAACCTTAAAAATTGACCTTAAGGTCAAAACCAATAATGCAGAAAGATGACCCCCATTGTCCTGAACAACTTTTGTTTAAACAATTTTTTTGTCTAGCGATTACTTTTGGAGATATTTGGGTGGATCGATTAAAATGGCCCTGTATATGTATATATTAATGTGGAGTATTATGTGATAGCGTAAACAGTGATTCGGTACAAAAGGTGTTGCTATCATCTAGTATGGAGTCTCGATGTAGAGTAGAGCGAGGCTAGTTGTGACAGTTTTCTTGAAATTATTATAAATCTTCACACAATTATAGATGAACTAATGGCAAATGCTTTAAAAGCATTTACGTTGCATGTTCATCTGGCTTAATAATTGAGTACTTATAAATTCTTGATATATATCTCATAAACATGAACTACATTTATAGTATTCTAAGGACGACTGTTAGCGACGCTAATTAACATAATCGACTGTATTAAGTTTATTATGGATTTAGCTATAAATATGATGTATAATAATAAAAATGTGATGTATAATAATTTATATTGTAAATTTCTAATTAATTGTTCTTTACTTATTGTTTTATGTTTGAATTATAAGAGTCCTTTACTCATTTTTATATTGTATGTTTTTAATAATGAGAAAACTACCATATAAATAAATCATTATCTTTTAAATTCAAGCCTTTCCTTTCAGTAAATCTAAAAATAAACAGCACAAAGAATCAATTCTGTCATAATTATAAAGAATAGAGAGAACAAATTATTAATGAAAAAATTGAAATAAACTACCAGAATAGAAAATGTATTCTTACACCGAAAAAAGTGTTTTACCGCAGAGAATATTTATTCTAGCCTCAATTACGTGTTCATACGTGTTACTCTGTTCCATCGATGTGACAGATTCTAACCTGAATAGTTTAACGGTTAAGGCGATGCTAAAGCTCCCTGTTTTATCACATTCCTATTCGGTGAAAAATCTCTGTATTGGATGTACGGATTGCAAAAGTATTATTACTTAAATTATAGTACGCATCAACAGGACCTCAGCTGCAC
>NW_017300130.1:39857-40058 GCF_001594075.2 Trachymyrmex cornetzi
AAAACATAAATTTTATTAACTTTATAGCGATAATAACAATGGAAATCTCAACTCTAATTGTCATATCGATATAAAAGGCCTTCTCTATGTTTTATAGGGAAGAAAAGATATTTTGCAATATCATTTTGCAATACGACTATAAATATTCGTTTCTAACGTATTTTTGCCTGTTAGAAACGAATGCATTGTTTACATTTGGCT
>NW_017300130.1:42232-42516 GCF_001594075.2 Trachymyrmex cornetzi
ACATCCGTGGCATCCGTGCCAGTATTAGAATATGCATCCGCGCCAGGACATACATTCAAACGACAGCAACAGAATAAAAAACGTAAAACGCCACTGCGACATTATTTTTTGCTTAAAAACGTGATCAAATTTTTTTTAAACATAAAGTCGTATAGTCTTCCACTAATATTTTTTTTTCTTACTTTATTTTATTACTATGGGTTCCTAAAAACCGAATATTTTTTTGACCAAACAAATTTGATATACAAAAAAATCACTGTACATATAGATTTTTTAAGATACTT
>NW_017300130.1:43919-45168 GCF_001594075.2 Trachymyrmex cornetzi
CAAACACCTAGACACCCACTTTCTTGAAGGCGAATACCTAGACACCCACTTCCTCGACGACGAACACCTAGACACTCATTTCTTCGATGGCGAACGCCTAGACACCAACTTCTTCGACGGCGAACACTTAGACACACATTTCCTCGACGGCGAACACCTAGACACCCATTTCCTCGACGGCGAATACCTAGACACCCATTTCCCCAATAGCGAACATCTAGACACCCACTTCCTCGACGGCGAACACCTAGACACTCATTTCCCCAATAGCGAACACCTAGACACCCACTTCCTCGATGGCGATCACCAAGACATCCATTTCTTCGACCTAGACACCCACTTTCTCGACAACAAACATCTAGACGCTTAATTCCTCGACGGCGAACATCTAGACGCTTAATAATTATAAATAATATTTTATTTTAATTTATTTTATTAATTATATTTCATTTTAATTTCAATTAATTATAATATATGTTACAATGTTGCCATCGCTGATTATCACAGCCGTCATGTGTGGTTAATCACATTCGAATGTGCAATGCTGCCATCGCTAGGTTAAGTCAAAAGCCCTCTAGTGTCGAAAAAACGAGATGGACATTTTCTCCTGATTCGATAATAATTACGATAATAACGATAATAATGACGACGACGTTTCTTAAAAATGAGGTGAAATTCATCACAGATCGGACTTTGCGTCGCGATATCTCCGCTCGTAGGGTACGTAGAAAAAAATAAAAGCACTTTTATGACATAATCCGTGTGGTGGCTATCGATTGAGCATACATAGAACGCGATCGGTTCAGCCGTTATTGAGGTCCGATAATCTCGATCTGCCGCAACTCGTCGGTTCGCGTAAAGGAGACACGGCAGTGTCGCTTCGCGCAGCTTAGCACCGAGATACTACCAGTGTCTCCAGATAAGATTATATTAATTACAAGGATGCAAGTGGACATGTGGAGCATTCTCGAAGGATAAGTTGAACCACGAAGATAACTGTTTAATGAGGTTACATATTATTAAAAACATGAAAGGATTATGTGTATGTTAATGAAATTTTCACTACTGTCATCTTAAATATAATAATTATTTGTAATATTCTTTTAAATGATTTAATTAACAAATCAGAAAAACTAAAATCTTAACTCTTTATAATATTAATTAAATATAAAATATGTTTAATCGTTTGTAACGATGCACCCCCATAAGTGCATCATTCCCGGCAACACCAACTCGCCGGATGCCGCTA
>NW_017300130.1:45495-49832 GCF_001594075.2 Trachymyrmex cornetzi
CCGCCACTACCGGCATTTACCGGTCCGATACTGCACTCGATTCCGCTCTCCGGCTCACCGCTCATTGCTCGCTCCTCGAACCGTTTCACTGCACCGCGGCGATGGGGCTCGCCCTACCTCTGTCGGTCGTTTCCGACCAGCTGCAGCGACCGCTCCGAGAGTCTTGCAACAAGGCGACCGAGACGAGAGTTCCGTTTTTCCGCGCTATACGTGACCGGCTTCGATGAGAACCAGGGGGTTGGCTTTTGCCCGCCTCCGTCGGACGCTCCCGACAGTCGAAGTCGTGCCGTATAGCAAAGATAAGCAGAAAGCGCATACATCGGGGCGACGTATCGCTCCTCGCGTTGCGACGCGCCGCGCGACATAGTGACGCACGTGCTAGCGGTGTAAGCCCGCGTTCCGCGCATCCCGCGTCACCGAGCGATTCACGCGACTACGTTCGCGCTGCGAATCGCGCCCGTCGCACACACACATACGCGCTACACATACACACCTCACACTCACACCGACACGCATTATATACACACACACACCGCCGTCAGCAAACATACCAGCCGCGACAATTTGTACCGACACGCACACACATACATATACTCTGTACTTCAATAGAATAATATATTCTCATTTTATCACCAAATCCGCGTCGACCATATTATTACCGCCTTGCATCTCTCTCCTCCTTGCCGAACCTCTTTGCGACCCTGGCCGCAGCCCGTGACCGACGAGCTACGTCCTCACAAAGTAAGAGCATTGTCTTCTCCGTTTTCGCTGCGGGTGTCTTTCTGCCTTCGCGTTTCTTGGATAAATCGTAGGTATCGCCATAATGCCTCTCTGTACATTTTTCATCTCTCACTTTCGTCGCGTGGCCAGTCAGAATTAAGAATACGGCCCATCTCCGCATCGAGTCGTGTTAGATGAGTTCCGGGAGTTTGCGCTGTGCTATTAGTGCTCGCTGTGTTATCCGAATTTTGCGGTACTACGATTTCTTTTCACTCTACGTCAGCGAATGATGTCGGATTCTGACGTAGCTGATGTTGCATTCTCTCGAGATTTTCCGTCGAAATTAAAACCATTTTTTTGGCCCTCTCCATAATGTTTTATCCCACTATTTCGTTCCTTCGATAATTAGCGATAATAAGGTCGATAATATAGGACCGATAATATAAGGTAAAAATCCGCCTCGCTGCACCAACAGCTTTCTTTTATCCTTCCAATTTCCACGTTTTGCAACGATGCGACGCAGAGGCGTTTTGTATTTGGTTAACCGATTTTTTTCACAACGTTCGAGCGAGACGTTACCTTCGAGTGTATTAAAAAAGATACAACGAATAAGTTTTTCGTCCGCGGCGCGTAGGAAGGTCGTGCGTTGATTTTTGTTCAGATGATAGAGGGCCGCGAGAAGACAAGCGTTTCTTTTACCGATCGAATGTGTGGCGATTTTCGTCGCATTGTGTGATTTCTCGTCACTCGTCTTCATCGCGAGAAAAAACGTACGACTGACTGGTACTATCGCACGTGCTCGTCTTTTATACGAATCCGTTCGAAAATGATCTACGTGACACGTAGACGTAATGAGTCGTATCTTCGGGAAAAATACACGCTCGAAATCGATACTCGTCCGGGGTTGATTGTTTCAGATCGAGCAGCAAATAGCCGTGAGGCCTCGACGTAGCGTCGTTGTATGCCTCTTCTAGAAATTTCGGATCTTCGGGATATACTTGACGCGCTAAATGCCGAATTTGAGCGCGATCACGTGGATTTTTGAAAACTACGATGTAATTCGCATTGAGAGATATATACGCTGTCCACGGCCCTGATGGAAGAGATTCTGCGAGATAAGAATAACGCTGAGATTCTTGTGATGACTGCCTTTAGTAAAAAGATCAACGATTGCGTCGCTCGACGACGATTCTCTCATAAGATCATCGATTATCACCAATTTGGGAGAAAACGGATCGTTCGAGTAATCTTCCGGACGAGGTAAACCCTCGCGAAATTCAATTATATTCTTCTTTATCGCCGCTTTACCGCTGTCGCTTCCCCTGCTCTGTTGTTCGTCCACTTTTACACGAGAGTCGAATTGTAACTGACGATAGGCTTCTTGCAACTCCGCGTAATAAAATAAAACTCTCTTAAAATTCACGTCGGACATGAGTGGTAAATGTCGGAAAAAACTCTTTACGAAAATCGTTTTCCCGCAACCGGTCGGCCCGCACACGATCGAAGTCCAGGGATGTTTCCAGCGTACGTCCATTTTGCGAAACGATCAATTCTATTTTCCGTGCGTGACTTCAAAAGTAAAAAGAAAAACGACGCTTAATAATCACGAGAAAGCAACGAAATTTAAGGAGTGGAGGGGGGAAATAAGCTGACCCTCGCGACGGTGGGGCCTCCTCGCGGCGGGGGTGAGCTTACATCCGCGCGGTCCCGTTTGCAAAGAGCACCGCGACGAACAAAGAGCTGATCTCGTCGCGGTGCGACGCATACAAGCTTAACTTCCGCGTCAATGCTCACAATTGTGAATAGCGTTTAATTGCCTCGCCAAGCGCGAACGTCATCCCGGAAGTGCATCGTAGAGGGGAGGAGCTTATACGCGATGTCATTCAGGGAAAACTTGCGTCGAAAAAAGAAAAGCGTTAGTAGGGAGGTGATTAAGAGACAAAAGAACCTTTTCCGGTTTTTAGGTATTAGATCATTTTTATTTATTATTCGTTACTAGATTTAAAAAGGGAAAAGGAAAATAGAGAATATTAGGTTTTAAATTTTATTTAATATTTAAATATATTTTACTTAGACTTATAATCATAATTATAAATTACACAAACACAATATGTACATTTTATATTAATCCACTTAATAATAAAGTTAATAAAAAAAAGGTTTTACAAAAAATATTGACATTTTATCTTACATAGCTGACATTAATATTTTTACATTCTTCTTATATATACCGTACTTAAACTATAACAAGCGTTTGAGGTCGGAAAACTCGTTAATGTTTCAAACTTAAAAATAAGAGAGAGAACCGATTCGAATAAGAAGAAGAAGAAGAAGATGAAAACGTTATTCGCTCGCGAAACCGTAGGGGAGAGAATAACGACAACAAGATATAAAAAATAAAAAATGTAGTTCCGTTTTAGCAGAACATCATATTAATTATGGTCATAATTTTAATTGGGATGATATAAAGATTATGGACAAAGAACAGTACCTTTTCAAAAGACTAACGTCAGAGATGATTTTTATCAAAAAACAAGTAAATGGTTTAAATAAGCAGATTGACACTCAGAAATTTCCAGAAGCTTACGTTTCCTTGCTAGGCATTGTGTGATGTTGTTTTCAATGTATATAAGTTCTCATTAGCCTTTAATATAAATACTGAGTGTCAGAACATACGAAACAGTTTCTCGCAGTTCGTCTTAGCATTCGATACAATAACTGTTACCAGCGTTAAAAAGAAAAAAGAAAAAATAATGTCTTTGATAAATTGTGCAGTATATGGTGTGATTTATCGTAATGATTCTACGCAGGTATTACAAAGTTGTGTGAAATTATTAAGTTAGTCATTCTAATATGATTAAAATAAATTATTATTTTGTTAGTATCAGGTAATGGTGCGTCGAGTTATTATAATGAAATAAGATTATTACTAAGTGGTATATAAATGCTAATCACACTTTTAATGTAAGTAGTTTTATAATATTAATTTAAAATATAATATAAAAATATAATTTAAAATAACAATCTTTTAAAAGGTAGAATATACTTGTTTTCACGTAAAGCTGAGGATGAAAATTCATTTTAAATGATATGACATACTATGTTTTCCATGGGTTATGCAGTTGACGAAAATCATGATACTTCGAAAATTACATCTTAATTTTGTTGACAGTGATATGTATATTGACATCTTGAGTGATTTTAATCTGTATAAATTCAAATTTATTGCGAAAATTTTTAATAATTGTATGTAATTCTATTGAGAATGGTCTGATGACAGACCGAAACGTTTGGTTGTAGTATAAATTATAATAAATATGGATTATTCTATGATCCTGCACTAAATTCAGCTTGTGTACGTGGAAGAAGCCGTTTAAGTATTGTATTAGAATAACGATTATTGATAAATCTTTGTTTTACCAATACCGGTGCGTACGTTTTTGTTTCATTTCGCGTTACGATCTCGTGAAACGCTGTGCTTCGGATTGCGCTAAAACTCAGATTTATATTACGTCGCGATGTTACTTCCTCTTCTTCTTCTTCTTCTTCTACTCCGTACCTTTCTCTCTCATTTTTTATTATTAATCTTCTGATACTATCGAAATTTACCCTAAGCG
>NW_017300130.1:49967-50208 GCF_001594075.2 Trachymyrmex cornetzi
CGTCGGTCATATCCCCCAAAAAATTTCCCGTACGTGGCTCGTACTCGTTCGGATCGCCTGTACTTATATATATGCAGGAATCTGTATCATAATACAATATTCGCCTATTCAATAATTCTAAATGTTCGTATAATTTCAGTCGCGCTAGCGCCGTCGTGAATGCCGCGATCACGACGTTTGTCTGCGGAGAAGCTACGACCGCTTCTTCTCGCAATCTCCACGAGACATATATTACCTCGTC
>NW_017300130.1:50592-50971 GCF_001594075.2 Trachymyrmex cornetzi
CGACACGCGATAACCTTTCTCGACGGCTTTGCGTAATTCACAGGATATCCAGGTACCCTCGAATTCACGCTCGGCGAGACTGTGAGTACACTCAGCTTGCGAGAACGTTTCGCAGCAACTCCGACACAGCGCGAACAACAATTTGCCGCGTACGCGATACGGGAGTACCGGATGAAAGAGATCGCGCGGAGGGAGTACAACGAATGAGTCCTTCGAGCGAGTTGAAATCGAAATCCAGAAATACGCCGATTAACTCGGAACATTCCTCTCCGATGTAGATCTTTGGGTGACCGATCGGAAAAGCACCCGTTTTCAGTACATAGGGATACAGAGAGCATACGTCTATGTAGCGTATTTTCTCCGTTCCCGCAACATCGCA
>NW_017300130.1:52197-53813 GCF_001594075.2 Trachymyrmex cornetzi
AAGTCATAGAACACGAATGCGACGCGATCTTTTTTACTTCGCGCATCATTCGCACTTTCGACGTCATTCTCGTCGTTTACCTGGTTCTCTTCTCGCATTGTCCCAGCACTCGTCCCCTCTCCGGGGTCTTCGACTGTGACTTTACGACGAAGAGGCTGTATGTAACAAGAATGATTCGAAGTTTGCAACGAGCGACAAATTTTACAAAAGATAACGTCGCAGTCGTGACGCGAATTCGATTTCACGAAGCGTCCGCAGTCGTTGCAAATTCTAACGGATTTGCAAATGCTTGCGTCCGATTTTCTATCGTGAGATCTTTCCGCACGATGACGCTCGAAACAGGAATTTCCGAAGAACGTACGATTACACGAACCGCACCTAACCAACTCGGCGCTGGAACCCTCGCACGACGGAATCGCGTAACATCGCGGACATTTTTTCACGCAACGATGCCCTCTACCGTTCCGGTACCCGGTGTTGCACGCCACGCAATACCTCCCCCGAGAACCGGCTGCGGCTTTCATGTTTAAAATTGGCTGATAATGCCTCGAACGCTCGTAATACATAATATTTAAACGGAATGAAGGTTCACGACCTAGGGAGGAAAGTAACGCGCAGCCGTCGTACAACGGATTCTCGCCGCGACAAAAAGTACTGAAATTGTAAACAACTATCGCGATATTTTCCGCAGCGAGAAACCGTTGAAATTGCTCAATTTCATGAATTCCGCATCCCTCCTCGGGAATCGTGATACCCGCAGAAATCGTTAATTCTTTAGCCAACTCGCGTTGTAAAGAAGAACGCTGATGTCTCACGGATTCCCATCTTTCATGTAGTTCTCCCACGCGTAATTGCCCGCGATCGTAATGCACGCGTGCCGCTACAAGCGAACGGGGAAAACATAAATTGTCGGAATTGACAATTTGTAAAATCGAGCGTTTGGCTACGTCTTCGTGCGTTAATCGATTGGACTGACGTCCGCGACCGGTAGGTAGCGCAACTCTGAAAATGCGTACCGTGAAATTTTCCGCGATATCGATTCCTCCAGCACTTTGCGCCAACGAACTCACGAACCCCCATATGTCCTCGTGGGTTAGATCGCGTGCTGGACGAAACGACAATCCCGCTGGACCACGCGCTAGATTACTCGACTCAAATAATCCGACGTAATCGCTCGGTTCGCACGTATGTACCGCATACGTTCGAATTTCACGAAACGCGTTTTCTAGCCATTGAGCGATATCGCTACCTTCAGGTGGCGGCCGTATCGCGAAAGTCGCCTCTCTTCCTAAAATCTTGAAATTCCTAAATTGCCGCGAGTTTTCCGCCCGCAAATCTATATAATTAAAATTATTGACCTCATGCTAACGGCATCGTTGCTCCTGTTGCTGATGATCCTGCTCCTGATCTTCATTTTGAGCCTGACGAGGTGTCGGTGGTGTCGACTGCGACGGTGCAGGTGTCGACTGACAGAGTCGCGGGAGTGACGATAGTTGACGATCTCCCCTTTGTGAAGGCGAAGGGAGAGCGTCTGAGGGCTGGACAGCACCACCACCAATTTGTACTGAAAAGTTAAACAAAATCTTTATTTAAATTTCGTTGACTTTGCTATATTA
>NW_017300130.1:55630-57065 GCF_001594075.2 Trachymyrmex cornetzi
CCCTCTTATTTACCTCTCCCCTGTAAGTCTTCTTTGAAAGGCTATCACATTTTTTCTTACAGAATAATTTAAAAGAATTTTTTATTAATTTGGGCAGAATCCTTTCTTCAATAATTTTTATAACTCGGCAGTCGAAGTATCGTAAGACGAACATGTCCGTTCTTGTTTTACCTCTCCCTTTCAGACTTTTTTAAATTTTAACGGAAAAAATATAGAAAAATCTAGACTTTTTTGCTTTTTCTTCTGCGCGCGCAGAATAATTTTTGTAAAGTAACATCGACGAGAGGGGGATGATGTCGTCGGTAGCGTCACGAGTTCGCTTCATTCGAGTCTCGTCGTTCCTAGCTCCAACTTCGTGAGCAAGCAAGCAAGTACTGTATTTCTTAGTTTTGACCCATCCAACTTGGATTATTTGTGTCATTTGGTGCTACAGCGAAGTAAGAATAATGGACAGCTTAAAAGTCGCCAATAATTCGAACGAGCAAATGTACTCCAACCCGAATTGCTTCAAGCCGCGTAACAACGACGTGGGAAGAAACACACGATTTCATATGCTGTTTACGACAACGTATGGTCTCAACAACTCTCATACGAAGACGATTCATGTGGGTCTGCAAAGAACGAACGAGGGAATCTTCAAGCCTCTTGTAAAATTGAGCGGAAACAATGCTGACGGTATTTATTTCGACGCCGAGAGTTGGAAACAGTTTCAAGACAACATGGGCTACATGAACGAATATTTAACTAGTGATAACCGAACGAAAACGAATTCTGTTATCATAAAAAATATCTCTATCAGTTTTACCACATCTTACGGTGCGAAATCAATATTATTGGCGTATAAAGACGAAGAAGAGGAACTTCGTTCTATGGAAAATATCAGCGGGAATCTCCGAAAAGAAGAGGTCGCGTCCGATTTAACGCCGCCTTCGAAGAAACGCAGAACCTTCGCAGTAGCTATTGTAATGCAGAAGACTACCTTTCTCGGTCTGCAAAACATTGTGAAATGTGTCGACGCACATTTAAAACAATTAGAATCTTTAACCGATAATGTTAACAAATGTGCGTAGTATTTAATTCGAGAAATCGAGCTGAAACTTCCTGTAAGTTATGTTAATCAGGAAATTATAAAATTAACGCTACGGGGAAATTACGATGAAATTGAGCGCAACGTACGTACACAAATTAATGATTTAACTTTTCTTGATATGTATTTTAATATAATATTTTTGGAATTAATTTCATTGCGCTACAATGAAATTTCTTATATAATCCTCTCAAATCGTGAATCTTTCGCTTAATGTTTCTAAGCCGTTTTTTAGATTATTCTTATATGTATTTTCCTATGAAGAAAAATTTGTATCAATAAATACATCTTTGTATCATAAACTCTCGTTTGTTTCTTAATTATTCGTTCCCTTCCAACCGACATCTT
>NW_017300130.1:57210-57527 GCF_001594075.2 Trachymyrmex cornetzi
GTCCATTCCTGTTTTCCTCCTGTGCTTCCAGACAAAAAAATCGGTCACATAGCATTAAATAGTAGAAAAATAAATAAGCGATAAAGGAAAACTCTCTTCGTTGTGTCTAAGCAGGACGCCGAGATGCGAAAAAAACGAAGGGCCATAAATCATACCCGTATTCCTCTTTGAAGCCTGAACCTTTCTCCCTTTTTTCCCCCTGGCAAAAACCTGTCTCGGGGTCCTATTGTCTCCACCTCCATCATTTGCTCGGACTTGGCGGCTTTTCATTTTCACTGTCACTCTCTTTCTCTCTCTCTCTCTCTCTCTCTCTCTCT
>NW_017300130.1:57762-65854 GCF_001594075.2 Trachymyrmex cornetzi
GGTGGGGGTTTGTTTTGGCGCCAGGGGTGGAGTGGTGGGAGTTTGTTTTGACGCTCCGTGGCTGCCCATATACTACTAACTGTTAACATGGAGGGCGATTTGATGGAGGAAGCGGTCCAGCTAAATTAGAAAAGAGTACGTTGCATGGGAACAACGATGCAATGAACTAATAAAATTTCTGGAAGAGCAGAGTCGTACCAAGCGTCCGCGCCTTGCCGTTGGACACAGACAATCCGTGGTGGCGAGGATCGCGAGACTCGAGAGTTTGAAGGATTCGGTGCGCCGAAGATTGGTGCATGTGGGCGCCGGGTACGGACTTCGATGGCGCGAGATCGAAACAACGTTCGAGAGTCGTATAGTGACAAGCGCGTGGATAAATTCTAATCACATCGAGCCGCGGCGGTTTTTGGAAGACGCTGGCAATGTAGTGCTAGAGCGAGTGCGAGACGCTGTAAAAAGTCACGGCAGTATAAAAGTGAACACAGCGTTCAACGGCGACTTCGCGACGAAAGATAAACGTGCTAATAAAAGCATAATTACAAAGAACAGCGAGATATATAGATGCACCGATATACGCGAACGGCACGTCGTTGAGCCTATCTTGGCATCGCTCGAGGAGTTCCAGGAACGCGACAGTGGGTGGGCGTTGTCGCGAATCCTCAACTTGACTGTTAACGTGAACTAAATCCCATGCGCACTGGATGTAGTGTTGTTAGATGGACCAGATTCTGACGCATGCGTGTCCAATGTAACTTCAGTAACGTACCGGTTACTAATAAATAGGAAATCATTAATCGCCTATGTAAAATTTTTTCAAAAATGTTGAAAATTTTAATATATTTTACATATGTAGAAATATATTATATATATTTAAATACATGTATACATATGTAAAATATGTGAAATATATTAAAATTTTCAACATTTTTGAAAAAATTTTACATAGGCGACTATTGATCTATTTACTACCCAGTGAGAAATGACAATGGAATCGACATCGAATTGATGTCGATTCGACGTCGAAATCATCAATTTGACGTCGAATCGACGTCGATTCCATTGTTATTTCTCATTGGGTAGTGACCGGTACGTTACTGAAGCTACATTGGACGCGCATGCGTCAGAAATCCGACCCGTCTAACAACACTGACGGGATGTTACTTCGAGATGCCGCGAAAAATTATGCTAAAGAAAGCGATGGTCAGGGTGAATTGTCTATGGACAATGCGTGCTTCGCGTAGTCGGTGATCGCCGCTCTATACCCGGCTAAAAGTCATGTGGATAGAAAATCGTCGTACCCGCATTATACAACAGTATTGAATCTCACAAACATTGAGTTTCCGATGACTTTAAAAGACATTCCAAAATTCGAACATTTAAACGCGGTGTCAATCAACGTGTACGGCATCGAGAATAAACAGATCCTTCCTCTACGGCTCACCAGCGACAAGAAGGAGAAGCACATCAATCTCTTGTACCTGCAAGATCCACCCAACAAAGGTGTAGATCACTTTGCGTGAATACAAAATTTGTCCCGCCTAGTAAGCACGCAACTTACCGGGAAAAAGAACAAGAAATACTTTTTCGACCGGTAAGTATAATAAGAAAAGTAAAACATAAAAAAACAATATGTGAAAAAATGATTTCTCTATTTACAGATGCCTACATTATTTTGGCTCAAGTCAAAAATTGCAGACGTATGAAGTGGATTGTCAAAAACTGAATTGCACCATCCGACTGCCGAGTGAAAACGACAGGTGGCTCCTATTTGGTAACCACTGCAACCAGGAACGAGTGCCATTCATAGTATACGCCGACCTGGAGTGCGTCCTGCGGAAGACGAAGCCCGACAAGGAAGATGCGTCGTCGTACGAGTATCAGCGGCACGAAGTTTTCAGCATAGGATAGCACTACGTGCGATGCTCGTACGACAACTCATTGTCGTCATGTCACTCCCGTCGCGATGAAGACTGTATAGCATGGTTCACGCGGCAACTCAACGATTTGGCGCATCGCGTAAAAGATATTACATCCGCCAACGTGCCCATGGAAGCGTTATCTAAATAGCAATGGGAGGCGTACCGCAGCGCAACGCGTTGTCACATTTGTGAGAAGCCGTTCGTGCCGGACGATACGCGGGTCCGCGATCAATGCCACTTAGGGGAAAGTGGGCGAATTGTGCGCACTAAGAGATATTTTTTTTCTTGGGATGGTTTTCTAAGGTCAAAGCGATATAAATATGGAAATAGAAACTGTAAACATTCTTCTATCATTACGTATTCTTATCTTGAACAGATTTTCATTTAATAAGGTTGTATTTGGCAAAAAGGAAAAACGGAAAAGCAAAAAAGCTTCTCTCGCGTCGGGTAATTATGCGCAAAACAAAAATCGTAAGAAATGAATGAATTGTGGAATGTTGACATAGAAATCAGAACATACATTCATTATATTGCAATATAAATATATATTAAACATATATTAAATATACATTGTATATATTAATAATAAAAACAAAACTAAAATAATAATAATGCACATAGACTTTGGCAAAATAAAATGGCAAAATAAAATAGTAATGCCAAAAAGAAACGAAAAAACTAGTGCTCGTCATACAGTATATGAAAGATGGGTAATTATGTGCATTTTAAAATGCTTGCGCACAGTTGCCCGCCGCGACCTGACTCGGTACGAAATACGATTACTTCAACAATTTCTAACCAAACTTAATAAATAACAGCTCAAAAGATGCACATAATAACGTACTTTAATAACATATACAATTTTAAACAAACAAATTAAAAATATGGACTTACCACCTTATTTTCTGAATGCTAAAATAACAAGAAAAGATGTAATTTCACTTTTTTGTATTTTTCTGGCTAGTGATGAATGTACGTCGTATCTTTTGTAGTTATATCTTAAGAGGACGACTTCCTGCGTAAAAATTTCGCCACGGTGATGTCTTCATATATTGGAAAAGTACCAAACCAAGGTGCGCACAATTACCCGCTGCGCACAGTTCCCCCACTTCCCCTAATCGGGAGATACCGCGGTCCAACACATTCAAATTGTAATCTTAATTATAAAAATTCATTTTATATTCCAGTTGTATTTCACAACTCGTCGGGATACGACGCGCACTTTATAATTAAAGAAATAGCTACCGTGTACGACGGACATGTAGATATACTACCGATAACCAAAGAAAAATATATTTCATTCACTAAACATGTCGATAGCAAAGACAATCATTTTCAAAAAATTGCGTAAAATTAAGGTTTATTGATTCCTATAAGTTTCTAAGTGCAAGCCTCAATAAATTGGCGTCATATCTCGACAAAGATAAATTAAAAATTGTACGTTCCGAATTTTCAACTTCGTCAGACGAAGGTTTGAATTACTGACTCTAAAGGTATCTTTCCGTACGAGTACATTGACTGCGTTGAAAAATTGCAGGACACGCGCTTACCATCGCGAGAATTATGTATCAGTTCATTGACGGGTGATACAGTATCCGAGAGCGATTACGCTCACACCGTGAACGTATGGCAGGGATTCTCCATTCGAATGCTCGGCGAGTACAGCGATCTGTACTTGAAAATCGATATACATCGAACAAGACTATTATTAGCCGACATTTTCGAAAATTTCCGCAATAGTTGTATCGCGAGTTACGGTCTCGATCCTACGCATTATTATACACTGCCAGGTTTCACGTGGGACGCCATGCTAAAACATACGCGCGTAAGATTTGAGTTGCTCATCGACATTGATATGGTCATGTTTATCGAGCGCGGCATACGCGGTGGCCTCAGTCAATGTTCCGGCAGATACTCGCAGGCTAATAACAAGTACATGAGTTCGTACGACCCATCGAAACCATCGTCGTACCTTATGTACTATGATGTAAATAATCTGTACGGATGGGTGATGTGTCAACCATCGCGGTACGCCGAATTTCGATGGGTCGAAGACGCTGCGAACTTTGACGTGAGCGCGATCGCTCTAGATTCGTCCACAGGTTATATTCTTGAGGTCGATCTCGAGTATCCACAGCATCTGCACGACCGACACACTGACCTACCGTTCTGTCCGATGCGCGATAAGCCGCCCGGCAAGCGCGAGGATAAACTTCTAGCGACGCTGTACGATAAGCAGCGTTACGCATCCACTACCCGCAACCTAACCTGCAGCAATGTACTCGTCACGGTCTTCGCGTAACACAGATCCACCGGTTGCTACAATTCGCTCAATCTCCATGACTCTGCGATTATATTGAACTTAATACACAATTTAAAATGCGCGTGAAAAACCATTTCGAAAAAAATTTGTATAAACTAATGAACAACGCGGTATTCGGCAAGACCATAGAGAATGTGCGCAATCACGTCGACGTAAAATTAATAACAAAATGGGATGGACGATACGGCGTGGAGGCCAATAATCGCGAAACCGAATTTCCACAGCAGCAGCGTCTTTGCGAAGAATCTAATCGTCATCGAAATGCGCAAACTCGAGATGAAGTTCGACAAGCCGATTTATGTATGTATATACTCGACATATCGAAAGTCTGCTTGTACGAATTTCGTCACGAGTACATGTCACCGCTGTATCACGACAAATGCAAAATTATGTACACAGACATGGACAGTCTCATTTACCATATAGAATGCGACGATGCTTACGAGACTATGAAACGCGATATCGCTAGATTCGACACGAGCGATTATTCGGCGGACAACGTGTACGCCTCTCGCGAATAAAAAATACCAGTTCTGATGAAGGACGAGAACAATGGTTTATTAATGACAGAATTCGTTGGAGCGAAGATGTATGCGGTGAGGGTGAACGGCAAGAACGACATCAAAAAGGTGTGAAAAGTAATGTCGTAGCGCGAACGATAACGTACGAAGATTACACACGATGTTTGAACGAAGAGATCGAAATGACTCGCCGTCAATCGTGTATACGATCTAAATTACACGAAGTATACACGATATCCGAATCGAAGGTCGGTCTGAATCCATACGACGACAAACGATACGTCGGACTTGACGGAGACGTTACCATGGGGTCATTGGCGGATATCTTCGTAATATATGTATCATATGTTTTATATTACGTTTTTTTTAAAATTCTTCATATGATAAACACAAACTATAGAAATCAAAGCTTTACACGGTCTAGCTGGATCTTAATACTTGTATGATTCTTATGTGAATTTATATACTACGTATGTAGTCCCACAGAAACGCGCGCCGAAAAATTTTCGGTCTTGAAATGCTAACTCTACTAAACTACGCAGTAATATCACGAGTTAAATTGACTAGCAATTTTAACAAATTTTTTGTGCTTATTCGCATCTTCGAAACAATCTTAATAATGATGAATAACATATTAAAATCTGTAAATAATTAATTCTTATTGCGAAAAATATTACCTTGGCCGAGAGTCGAACCCGGATCTCTTGCATACCGTGCGAGCGTCATAAACCTTTAGACTACCGAGGCTTTAGTAATATTCTTCGCAATAAATGGCGTATGAAGAAACAACGTTTTTTAGGCGACGTAAATAAATAATTTATTTACGTTGCCTAAAGATACGTTGTTCCTTTATATGCCAATTATTCTGTGGGACTACATACATAGTATATAAATTCACATAAGAATCATACAAGCATAAGATCTGGAGACACTGGTAGTGTCTCGGCGCTAAGCTGCGCGAAGCAACACTGCCGTGCCTCCTTTACGCGAACCGACGAGTTGCGGCAGATCGAGATTATCGAATCTCAATAACGGCTGAACCGATCGCGTTCTATGTATGCTCAATCGATAGCCACAACACGGATTGTATCATAAAAGTGCTTTTATTTTTTTTCTACGTGCCCTACGAGCGGAGATATCGCGACGCAAAGTCCGGCCTGTGATGAATTTCACCTCATTTTAAGAAACGTCGTCGTCATTATTATTGTTGTTATTGTCGTTATTATTATAATCGTCGAACCAGGAGAAAATCTCCATCTCGTTTTTTCGACAATAGAGGGCTTTTGACTTAACCTAGCGATGGCAGCATTGCACATTCGAACGTGATCAACCTCACATGACGGCTATGATAATCAGCGATGGCAACATTGTCAAATATACGATGTGACGTGTTATAACTGATAAAATTAATAAAATGAATTAAAATAAAATATTAATTATAATTAAAATGAAATATCGAGATTGTCGTTGAAGATCTAGGTATTTACTGCGTCGAGGAAGAAGGTGTATATATAGATATTCAGGAATTAAGTGTCTAGGTATTCGCCGTCGAGGAATTAAGTCTAGATGTTTGTCGTCGAGGAAGTGGGTGTCTAGGTCGAAGAAATGGTGTCCAGGTAATCGCATTCGAGGAAGTGGGTGTCTAGGAGTTCGCTATTGGGGAAATGGTGTCTAGGTGTTCGCCGTCGAGGAAATGAGTGTCTAGGTGTTCGCCGCCGAGAAAGTGAGCGTCTAGGTGTTCGCCGTCGAAGAAGTGAGTGTCTATTAGGGAAATGGGTATTTAGGTATTCGCCGTCGAGGAAATAGATGTCTAGGTGTTCGCTGTCGAGGAAGTGGACGTCTAAGTGTTCGCCGTCGGAGACGTGAGTGTCTAGGTGTTTTCTACATGTTCGCCGTCGAGGAAGTTGGTGTCTAGGTGTTCGCCATCGAGGAAATTAGTGTCTAGGTGTTCGCCGTCGAGGAAGTGGGTGTCTAGGTGTTCGCCGTCGAGGAAGTGGGTGTCTAGGTGTTCGCCGTCGAGGAAATGGGTGTCTAGGTATTCACCTTCGAGGAAGTGGGTGTCTAGGTGTTCGCTGTCGAGGAAATGGATGTCTAGGTCTTCGCCGTCGAGGAAGTTGGTGTCTAGGTGTTCGCCATCGAGGAAATGAGTCTCTAGGTGTTCGTCGTCGAGGAAGTAGGTGTCTAGGTGTACGCCGTCGAGGAAATTGGTGTTTAGGTGTTCACTATTGGAGAAATGGGTGTCTAGGTATTCGCCGTCGAAGAAATGGATATCTAGGTGTTCACCGTCGACAAAGTGGGCGTCTAGATGTTCGCCGTCGAAGAAGTGAGTTTCTAGATGTTCGCCGTCGAAGAAGTGAATGTTTAGGTGTTGTCTACACGTTCGCCGTTGACGAAATGGGTGTCTAGGTGTTCAGCTCTCATTCTGACAGGTTTAACTCTAGACAGCAAGAGATAAATGTGGCATTTAGTATTAACCATTAAACTATTCAGGTTAGAATCTGTCACATCGATGGAACAGAGGAACATGTATGATCACGTGAAGTTAGAATAAATATTCTCTGCTGTTCAATTAATATTATCTTATAAAATTTGTAATAACTTTTATTGAAATATTCTTTCGTACGCAGGGTTAAGAAAGTGTCTGCAATGCAGTAGAAAGCGTGTATATGTATACTTGAATTTAAAAGATAATGTTTTATTTTTATGGTAATTTTTTCATTATTAAAAACATACAATATAAAAATGAGTAAAGAACTCTTATAATTCAAACATAAAACAATAAGTAAAGTACAATTAATGCCCATTTCCACCAACGTGAATTAACTTTAATCTCGGTTCTCAATTTAACTTTAGAATTAGAAAAAGACGAAGAGCAAGTTGAACCGACATTAAAGTTAATTTACGTTGGTGGAAATGGACAAAAATTCTAAAACGTCTAAATTAGAAATATAATTATAAAAGCAAAAATTATCTTACATCTTTTTCGCGTTTAATCTATATACAAACTTACCTTTTAAAAAAAAAGGTAAAAAAACGCTAAGCGTTGGTGAAACTGGCCCAAATGGTGCTTCTCATAAAGAATCACCATTTGAGCCAGTTTCAGCAACGCCAATTACATAATCGGCCGTGAAACTGATGACTAATCACGTTTGCTGTTTAGTAGAACTAATGATATGTATCATTTGTATAAAAGATTTGATATCGACAACTAGCGCCAAGTTAAATTTTACCATTTTAATCCTCCCAAAGAAAAAATATAATAGTAACTTTAATTTTTTTCTTAATTTATTTAACTCTAATGATATGTATTATTCGTGTATGAAAGATTT
>NW_017300130.1:65962-66442 GCF_001594075.2 Trachymyrmex cornetzi
ATCAACAATTGGCGCCAAGTTAAATTCCATGTAATTCGAATACCAAATTAAATAAGTAATATTAACTTTAATTATATGTATCATTCCTATAAAAGATTTGCTATCAAGAACTGTCGCCAAGTTAAATCCCACTTCTTTATACCATGCCAAATTAAATAAATAATAAATATTAATCTAATGATATGTATTATTTGTACGAACGATTTGATATCAACAACTGTGGCGCCAAGTTAAATTTTACAAAATGAAAAGTAAAACTCAAGTGACACTATCTTTATTATTTATTTAATCCAAATGGTACCTCTTTAATTTTTATGCAATGAAACCTAAGTATACGTATACTCTTATTGAAGAATTTTCCTATTCCAATCCAAATGGTTTAAATTCCTCTTAAATGAAATTATTATATCACAATTCATTCAAAGACATTTACTCTTCCAAATAAAGTAGTGATTATTTAATTCTCCTTCAAAACATTAT
>NW_017300130.1:66606-67893 GCF_001594075.2 Trachymyrmex cornetzi
AAACTATAAGAACAATTTAAAATTGGAATGGTAATTAATAAAAATAAATAATAAAAGATAATTGTATATAATTTAAAAGTAATAGTAATTATTATAATATAATTGTAATATAATTTAAAAGTAATAATAAAAGTAATAATAAATTCTCTTTCATAATGCATGTCTTACACAAATATTAATTACAAATATAATCCGACTAAATTTATTTTTCTTTGATTTAAACTTAATAACATTCACAACGAACATCATAATTTACACGACTCTATAACTCAATCATACACATGCTAGATATTTTAACTCTCATTGGGGATGGTTTTTATTTTTCGAAATATTCATATTTTTTAATATGATTCTGACTTCTTTTTATTAATATGCTTCTTAATTATATTATTTTTCTAAGTATTATATTCTTATCCTTCTTATTTACATTCATGCTTTACTACTATATTACCATGTTATTATTATATATCGAGACCTAGCAGCGCCAAGTGTTTTTACATGGAAAATTTTTCTATTTAAGTTAAATTTTTCCATTTTATACGGTTAATTCTTTAATTTTTTATGGTAACACTTAAATTGAGCAAGGTTACGCAATTTTGTGATAATGTTTTGTATAATGTTTTGAAATCGAATTAAATAATCACTACTTTAGTTGGAAGAGGAAATGTTTTTGAATGAATTGTGATATAATAATTTCATTTAAGAGGAATTTAAACCAATTGAATTGGAATAGGAAAATTCTTTCATAAATATACGTATACTTAGATTTCATTGCATAAAAATTAAAGATGGTACCATTTGGATTAAGTAAATAATAAAGATAGTATCACTTGAATTTTACTTTTCATTTTGTAAAGTTTAACTTGGCGCCGCAGTTGTTGATATCAAATCGTTCGTACAAATAATACATACCATTAGAATAATATTTATTATTTATTTAATTTGGCATGGTATAAAGAAGTGGGATTTAACTTGGCGCCAGTTCTTGATATCAAATCTTTTATAGGAATGATACATATCATTAAAGTTAATATTACTTATTTAATTCGGTATTCGAATTACATGGAATTAAACTTGGCTCCAATTCTTGATATCAAATCTTTTTTACGAATAATACTTAAAATTTTGAAAAAATTTTGATGAATTTAGCTTGGCGCGTCAATTTTGTTGATATTAAATCTTTCATACACGAATAATACATATCATTAGAGTTAAATAAATTAAGAAAAAAATTAAAGTTACTATTATATTTTTTCTTTGGGAGGATTAAAATGGTAAAATTTAACT
>NW_017300130.1:67965-69241 GCF_001594075.2 Trachymyrmex cornetzi
GTTCTACTAAACAGCAAACGTGATTAGTCATCAGTTTCTCGGCCGATTAAGTAATTGGCGTTGGTGGAACTGGCCCAAATGGTTAAAATTTAACTTGGCGGTAGTTGTTGATATCAAATCTTTTATACAAATGATACATATTATTAGTTCTACTAAACAGCAAACGTGATTAGTCATCAGTTTCACGGCCGATTATGTAATTGGCGTTGCTGAAACTGGCTCAAATGGTGATTCTTTACGAGAAGCACCATTTGGGCCAGTTTCACCAACGCTTAGCGCTTTCTTTACCTTTATTTTAAAAAGGTAAGTTTGTATATAGATTAAACGCGAAAAAGAAGTAAGATAATTTTTGCTTTTATAATTTATTTCTAATATTTAGATGTTTTAGACTCTTATGCCCATTTCCACCAACGTAGATTAACTTTAATGTCGGTTCAACTTGCTCTTCGTCTTTTTCTAATTCTAAAGATAAATTGAACCGAGATTAAAGTTAATTCACGTTGATGGAAATGGGCATTAATTGTTCTTTATTTATTGTTTTATGTTTGAATTATAAGTCTTTTACTCATTTTTATATTGTATATTTCTAATTAATTGTTCTTTACATATTGTTTTATCAATATTAGTAATAGAAGGGCATCGAACCAGTAAATATATATGTATAATAAGAAATTCAAATATAATAATCATAATTAAAAATCGTACATACGTTTCGACTGCGTTTGAATCATTTTCGATGTATAACAATCGTTCACAAAATATACGGATTAATAAAAAACAATAAGCAACATAATTATAAGATCGTAACTATAACATACTAGATATAACCTATTAAACGCTTTTTTTAAACTAATTGACAATTAAAGGTGCATACATTAGTTATAACAACATCGCTGACTAGTATAAAAATCTCAGGATTCAAGGCCGCTATTAATATAGAAGTGTAACCATGCAAATTAGAATCAAATCCATGTCGCAACATCTCCTTGTCTTTAGATATCCAATAGTATCTTATCGAAATTGTAAAAGAATTTAAAATTAGAAAAATTATATATATAAGAAGTCAATCGTACAGTCCAAAAAACGTCATAATAATGTGAAACAAGAGTAAAAATAAAATTTAAATACCTTATAAATTGAAAGCAATAAATCCAGTAAAACGTGAATGTACAGTGGTCACTACTTAATATAATTTACATGTCAAACAATGTGTCAAATAAAATACTTTGCATTTGTGTGTGCAACCACTCGAGATCGTGTCAAGTACTATACTGGT
>NW_017300130.1:70025-81525 GCF_001594075.2 Trachymyrmex cornetzi
TCGTCAACAATGATTAAAGTATCCAAAAAACAAATTTTATCATCTTTGCCAACTTCCATAGTAAATTGTAATCTGGTATGTAAAGAGTTAAAAATATTAAGGATGTCATCAATGTTTTCAGAAGGAGCTGCTAAAATAATATCATCTACGTATCGATAATAGAATGGTAACTGAACCGGCAATAATCCTATCGCAGTTTCCTCAAAATCTTGCATCACCATGTCTGCGACTATGGGTGATAAAGGGGATCCCATAGGGGTACCAAAAATTTGTTTGTAAAAAATACCATTAAAAACAAAAACTGTAGAATTTAAAATTAATCTGAATGCAATCATAAATTCATCCAATGTAATTCTCGTCCCCATGGAAATAGAATCCCACCTTCTAACAACGCTATCAGATGCCAAGTCTGTAGGTATGTTAGTGAACAGGGAAATAACATCCAAAGAGACTAAAGATGAATTAGATTGTAGTTTAATATTTCTCAATTTATCGATTAAATCACTACTATTTTTTATATAGCTCGGAGGTTTTATTATCGAATTGTTAATAATCTTGTGTAAATAAAATGATAAATTATAAAACGGACTATTGACTGATGATACTATGATTCGAAGAGGATAATTAATCTTATGAATTTTTGTCAATCCATACGCCCTAGGAGTGTGTGTGTGTGTGTGTGTGTGTGTGTGTGTGTGTGTGTGTGTGTGTGTGTATTGCCATCAGTGTTAAGTAAACTTTTATAAGTATTATCATCTATAAAACCTTTTCTCTTCCATCTGACTAAAATATCGCGTAAATCATTGATCATTTTCCTTGTCGGGTCTTTACTAATAACTTCATAAGTATTATTATCTGAGAGCATCAATTCCATCTTGCTAATATAGTCTACTTTATTTAGAGCGACAGTCACATTACCTTTGTCCGCTTTTGAGAACAAAATTTCTGGATGTTCTTTAATGAATTTTTTTGTAGATGTGATCCAATTTAATAATAATTTGTTGTTAGAATTACTTTTTGGAAAATCATTCTGGAACTTCTCAAGAATAGAAACAACATTATTTCTCACACTATTAATTATATTCTTAGGCCGATTGTAAATAATACTTTCAATACTTTTTATGAACTCTATAAAAGTATGTTCAAAATTACTTTTATTGATAGGAAGTCCAAAACCTTCACCCAATTGTAATAAGCATTTCACCTCATCAGGAATATGGCTGTCACTCAAATTGATGAACCACTTATCATTTAGAATGTTTAGAGGAACTGCATCTCCGAATTCTTCCGCTGTGATATATATTCTCTCAACATGTAAACTCACTTCATTGTAAGGTACCACGTTGGAAATAGTACTAATTCTCGAGTCAGAATTGAAAGAACAATTGTAAGATATTGGCTTAATCAAAGATTTACACATCTTTTTTTCTTTCTCCTTCAACCAGTGTAACTTATTATCAATTCTTTTAGTCCGAATATAAAACCTACCACTGTTAATGTAGTCTAAATATTTAAAAAATTCACCCGATATGGAAGTTGGCAAGATATTATAAATCATAGAGAAAATATCAAAAATATTATTTCTAGTAACATTCAAATGACAATAAGCATCTTTAATTTCCAAATGTAAAATAGATTTTACATTTTTTAATTGTATCATTCTTAACCTATTGTAATATCTACTATTGTATAAAAATATATTATTAATATTAAGGAAGCCTCTCAAGTGTGGTGGTATCAAATTATACCGAAGACAATTGTTCAGAAATCTTATGCGGGTTCTGATATTAACACTTATATTCACCAATTTGCATGCCTCCTTCAAAATTTGACAAACTTCGTGGCCAAAAATGTTACGAATATATGAAAAGGTAAAAGTAAAGTAATAATCTTTAGAATGATAACGCATTGTTTTCGCCCGCGTAAATAAAATAAAGAATTCAAAGGTTCAATAAGTATAAAACAATATTAGTAATAGAAGGGCATCGAACCAGTAAATATATATGTATAATAAGAAATTCAAATATAATAATCATAATTAAAAATCGTACATACGTTTCGACTGCGTTTGAGTCATTTTCAATGTATAACAATCGTTCACAAAATACGGATTAATAAAAAACAATAAGCAACATAATTATAAGATCGTAACTATAACATTCTAGATATAACCTATTAAACGCTTTTTATAAACTAATTGACCATTAAAGGTGCATACATTAGTTATAACAACATCGCTGACTAGTATAAAAATCTCAGGATTCAAGGCCGCTATTAATATAGAAGTGTAACCATGCAAATTAGAATCAAATCCATGTCGCAACATCTCCTTGTCTTTAGATATCCAATAGTATCTTATCGAAATTGTAAAAGAATTTAAAATTAGAAAAATTATATATATAAGAAGTCAATCGTACAGTCCAAAAAACGTCATAATAATGTGAAACAAGAGTAAAAATAAAATTTAAATACCTTATAAATTGAAAGCAATAAATCCAGTAAAACGTGAATGTACAGTGGTCACTACTTAATATAATTTATATGTCAAACAATGTGTCAAATAAAATACTTTGCATTTGTGTGTGCAACCACTCGAGATCGTGTCAAGTACTATACTGGTAGAATGTGCGAGAAAAGAAAGGAACCGTTACCGAATTAGGAACTGGAGAGAGAATGTATCATGTTAGTATAAGCTTCGGGTAATGTCTCTGTATCCTTTTGCTTGTTTATGCCATGTGTTTGTTTCTTGATATGTACCATCTCTGAAATTAAACGCTTTCCGTATGAAGGCTCAATATCGAGTTATTTTTACACCACTCCATTCAAAATCATGATTATTTTCGATTCTATGCTTCGTAATTACAGATGGAGATTTCGACCCTTTATTAATATCAGATACGTGTTCTTTGACTCTAGTTTTTAATTGTCTCTTAGTCTGGCCTACATAACTTGCATCACAATTTTCACAAGTTATTTTATATACAACGTTCTGATTATATGTGTGTTGTAATCTATCTTTCCCCTTCTTTATGTAACCTTCAAGTGATATATTGTTTTATGTTTGAATTATAAGAGTCCTTTACTCATTTTTATATTGTATGTTTTTAATAATGAAAAATCTACTATAAAAATAAATCATCTTTTAAATTCAAGTATACCTATACACGCTTTCTACTGCATTGCAGACACTTTCTTAAACCTGCGTACGAAAGAATATTGCACAATAAAAGTTATTACAAATTTTATAAGATAATATTAATTGAACAGCAGAGAATATTTATTCTAGCCTCACGTGTTCCTCTGTTCCATCGATGTGACAGATTCTAACCTGAATAGTTTATCGGTTAATACTAAATGCCACATTTACCTCTTGCTATCTAGAGTCAAACCTGTCAGAATGAGAGGCGAACACCTAGACACCCATTTTCTCGAAGACAAACACCTAGACACCCTTTTTCTGGAAGGCGAACACCTTGACACCCACTTCCTCGAAGGCGAATACCTAGACACCCACTTCCTCAACAGCGAACACCTAGACACCCATTTTGTCGACGGCGAACATGTAGACAACACCTAGACATTCACTTCTTCGACGCCGAACACCTAGACACTAACTTCTTCGACGGCGAAATCTAGACGCCCACTTCCTCAACGGCAAACATCCAGCTAGACCGTGTAAGGCTCTGATTTCTATAGTTTGTGTTATCACATGTACGGTAATATAATATATTATATTATTTATTTACGTCGCATGAAGAGACGTTATTCCTTCATATGCTAATTATTGCCAAGAACGTTACTAAGGCCTCGGTAGTCTAAAGGCTTAGGACGCTCGCACGGTATGCAAGAGATCCGGGTTCGACTCCCGGCCGAGGTAATATTTTTCGCAATAAGAATTAATTATTTACAGATTTTAATATGTTATTCATCATTATTAATATCGTTTCAAAGATGCGAATAAGCATCAAAAATTTGTTAAAATTGCTAGTCAATTTAACTCTTGATATTACTGCGGTAGTTTAGTGGAGTTAGCGTTTCAAGACCGAAAATTTTTCGACGCGCGTTTTTGTGGGACTACATACGTAGTATATAAATTCACATAAAAATCATACAAGCAATAAGATCCAGCTATACCGTGTAAGGTTTTACTCTCTATAGTTTGTGTTATCAACATGTACGGTCGTATAATATATTATATTCTTTATATGTATTATTATTATTTTAATTTACACTTTATGTATGTTTCTTATATTTATATACATATTATATGTTACTATTATATACTATTATCATTATAATTTACACCTCATATATGTATAAAAAAAATATACGAATCCAAATTGTCAAATGACTTTGTTTTTTCATGTATCCACGAATTGTTCGATCCATCGAATCCCAGCCACTTGACATACACCTTGTCTCCCTTTCTGCCAGTACTTTCTCCATGAGATACATGTCCGGATGAGTAGCGCGATGCAACTCGTGCTCATAAAACGCTACAGCGATAGATCAGTCACTCGTAGTCAGTCAGTCGATAAATCAGTCCTTTTTCACAAACAAAAAAGGAATTATAAAGGTTTAATCAGTTAGTCCGTCAGTCAACCATGTAAAATCTGTGATCCTCGCTAGGTTTGGAGATGTGGCATGAATATTCTGTTTACAGACTAGTGTTTTTTTATGCTCAGTAAAATTGCTAGCACTTTTTCAAAAGGATACTTTACCAATTAATCCCATACATTTTTCACTAATCGTTCATCAGCAGTTCGATAGCTGTGCAATATCTGTTGAACGCAGTTTCCTAGATACTTAATAATGTCGCGAAGAAGTGAGATATAAAATGTTGATAATGTCAGTATAGCAGATAAAATGATATATTACAACAAAAACTCCAAAAACCAGGAAATGAGAGTCAGCGTGGTAATTCATGCGTAATCTTAAACCTTCAATCCAAAAAATAGAATCTTTATTCCAAAAAAATAGGACGTTTCAGTTCACTTTTTGGAATCATCTTCAGCAATACAAATCCAAATATCTATCCCTTTATGTCCAACAAAAAATCATCATTGGGTTAGCAGATATGATGTTGTAATCCAAAGACATAGAAGGAATTCGTCTCAACATTGGGTCATCTAATTACAATTTATATTCATTAAAGAGTATCGAATTAAAAAACGCATGTAGATCGCAGCTCGAACGAAAGATGACTTCAATGATTATCTGATGATATATTATTATACCATGACAAGTAACTGATATATTAATAAAGGTGTCAATTCAAAGTGAACATACGTCAAGTGAATCCTCAAAAATTTCAATCTATAAACGTTTAAATAATTATGTAACCATGACAAGTAACTAATATATTGTTGAAGGTGCCAGTTCAAAGTGAACATACATCATGTGTATCCGCACAAATTTAAACTTTTAAACATTTAAATGATTATCTGATAATATATTACAATAACAAGTAATTGATATATTATTAAAAGTGCCAGTTCAAAATGAACATATAATAAAGTGTATCCTAAGAGATTTAAATCTTTAAAAATTTGAATGATAATCCGGTGATATATTATCATCGCAAGTAATTGATATAATAATAAAGATACCATTTCAAAGTGAACATACGTCAAGTGTATCAAAAATTTCAAAATGATTATCTGATAATATATTATCATAACAAGTAATTGATATATTATTAAATGTGCCAGCTTAAAGTGAACATACATATAATATAACGTGTATTCTAAATAATTTAAGTCTTTAAACATTTAAATGATTATCCGGTGATATATTACCATGACAAGTAACTGATATATTAATAAAGATGCCAGTTCAAAGTGAACATACGTCAAGTGTATTCTTAAAATTTCAATCTTTAACAATTTAAATGACTCTCTAACAACATATACTACCATGACAAGTAATTGAAATATTATTAAAAATGCCAGTTCTAAGTGAACATACATAAAGTGTATATTATCTAAATTTAATGTAATATATTATCATTAAAAGTAACTCATATGTTATTGAAGGTGCAAGTTCAAAACATGCATACATACTAGTAAAATAGACTACAATTTCATTTTGGAAAATAAGTGCGATATGTTTCTTAGTGCACAAAACATAAAAGTTGTTTATTGAGATTTGATTTGAAATTTATGTTAGCCCGCACAATGAAAAATATTTGTTTATAATGCCAGAGTACCAATTCGTTAATGACTCGGAAAAAGAACATGGCAGCCTGTTTTCAAAACTTTGATGAGTTTCTCGGTGTTCACTTAGAAATAACATCGAACCTTTTACAGAGTAATTGAGAGAATGGGTGGAAGCACAACTCTACTTAGACCCTTTATCAGGAAATTAGCTTTTTTATATAATATCGATCGTAATAGAGAAATGTCGTAACATGTAACTTCTTAACGACATTACATAAATTTATTTAATGCTGCACCCGTTTATATATTGTGACGTAACATTTTGTCCGTTACTGTGCTGACTTGTCGGCGGCGAACTCGCGCTTCCTACCGGCTCGAAGGGCGAGCGCGTGTGCAAGCGTACCTGCAAACGTGCGTTAAAACTGGTACCATTTATTTTACTTGGCAGATTTTCCTCTTTTGTATTAGCATTTCTTTTGCGTAATGATGACGCGTATGAGAAGGCGTAGACGCGCCACGGATCACGCTCGGCGGCTGCTGTGAAATTTTATTGTGTCATCGTGCCGTCTCACTCGTCACTCTTGGAAGGAAGACAGAAGGACAGGATTGGAAGGAAGGCCGAAGAAGCTGAGAGAGAAGGACGCACATCCGGGAGCCCGGACAAACAGGTTGTATTATTTTATATCATTGCTCGTAACCGTCATCGCATACGAAAGGAACCCTACTTTCACCATGCACTCCTTGCAGAGCACCGGAGGAGGCCAGAATTCCCGGCCACCTTTGAGGGACCGGACGGGCGTCCGTCGGGAGCATAGGGCCCCGACGGGAAGCGAGAGGAAAATCCATCCCGATCTCTCCCGCCATGGCCAGGAGGTGCGGGGGCCGTGAGCAGAGACGCCACTCTTGACAGGGACATCTATTGCGCGCTCGTACGAGCCAGGATTCAAGGGCCTACACGGCACGCGCGGTTACCGTGACACGCGGAAGCCAATCAGCGTGACTACCTCCCCCCATAGGAGGACGGGAGCTAAGCAGCCTGCGAGAATCCAACGGGAGCTCCCGGGCCTCACTCTTTCTGTGGGCGAACGAGCCGTGAGATGTGTAAGGGAGGTGAGAGGTCCCTGCCGTCAAGCCAGAGAACGAGGATACTGATATCGAGTGATTCGTGGAAGGAGAGCGAGAGGACGGAGAGGACAACAGGATGAGGCGAGCGTCGCGAATTGATTACGGGCAAAAGTAAGGAGATTTCGGCAAGAGTGGCACGCTCTCTCGTGCCTGGCGCCCAACTTAATAATAAGAATTGCAATCTTGGCCGAAAAACCGCCTGACTGTCGCAAAATTCAGTTACCGAGAGGTACTTTTGCGTAAGAGGAGTACGAAGAACACGCGACGAAATTGTGCCGTTGCTCGCGAGTACGGTTACAATATTAAATAAATAAAATAATAGGTGGCTTAAGTTTAAAAATTGTAAACAATAAGGAGCATACAGCCACAACGCTTGATGTATTTAGCTTACAGTATATATTTCAAAATAAAATTTGGTAAACGTTTCGGTCTAACATGTGACCATCTTCAGTACATTAAATTTAAATATTATAATTAAAATTAAAACATCCAAATGATCAAGATAAAAACTTGCTAACTATACATATTAAAAAAATAATATTTGTTTCCCAAAAGTTATAGTATGTAACGCCACAAAGTTCGTAATCGTATGTATTGTCGCAGAAAAAGATGTATTACGCATGTAGAAAATTTTTTTAATTGTAAAATTTTCTACATGCGTAATACATCTTTTTCTGCGACAATACATACGATTACGAACTTTGTGGCGTTACATACTACAACTTTTGGGAAACAAATATTATTTTTTTAATATGTATAGTTAGCAAGTTTTTATCTTGATCATTTGGATGTTTTAATTTTAATTATAATATTTAAATTTAATGTACTGAAGATGGTCACATGTTAGACCGAAACGTTTACCAAATTTTATTTTGAAATATATACTGTAAGCTAAATACATCAAGCGTTGTGGCTGTATGCTCCTTATTGTTTACAATTTTGTTACAATATTAAATCAAGATTTTGTAATTAGGCCTTTATTGCGTCTATCCTCTCAATAATGACACCACTTGAAGTACGAAAAGTATCACATTAGGACGGTATTTTATAAAGTTCTAGAACGAAGTAAATATATATTACGTCAAATAATCAGTAAAGTTTTTAACCGTATAGCTTCTCTGTATCTGATCCGAAAATTGATATATTTTATTTGTCATGGTAATATATGTTGTTAGATAATTATTTAATCTATGAACTGGCACCTGCATTAATATGTCAGTTACTTGGTAATATATCATCATATAATCGTTGATTTTTAAAGGTTAAAATTTTTAAAGATTTAAATCCCTTATGATACACTTTATTATATATTCACTTTGAACTGGCATTTTCAATAATATATCAATTACTTGTTATTGTAATATATTATCAGATAATCATTTAAATGTTTAAAAGTTTAAATTTGTGCGGATACACATGATGTATGTTCACTTTGAACTGGCACCTTCAACAATATATCAGTTCAATATAATAATTAAATGGCTTATATATCAACTTCAACAATATATCAGTTACTTTTCATGGTTACATAATTATTTAAACGTTTAAAGATTGAAATTTTTGAGGATTCACTTGACGTATATTCACTTTGAACTGACACCTTTATTAATATTTCAGTTACTTGTCATGGTATAATAATATATCATCAGATAATCATTGGAGTCATCTTTCGTTCGAGCTGCGATCTACATGCGTTTTTTAATTCGATACTCTTTAATGAATATAAATTGTAATTAGATGACCCAATGTTGAGACGAATTCCTTCTATGTCTTTGGATTACAACATCATATCTGCTAACCCAATGATGATTTTTTGTTGGACGTAAAGGGATAGATATTTGGATTTGTATTGCTGAAGATGGGTCCAAAATGTGAACTGAAACGTCCTATTTTTTTGGAATAAAGATTCTATTTTTTAGATTGAAGATTTAAGATTACGTATGAATTACCACGCTGACTCGCATTTCCTGTTTTTTTGGAGTTTTTGTTGTAATGTATTATCATATAATCATTAAAATTTTTAAAGGTTTACATTTTTGAGAATACGCTCTATGTATGTTCACTTTGAACTGGAACCTTGAATAATATATCAGTTACTTTTCATGGTAATAGATATTGTTAGATAATCATTTCAATTTTTAAAGGTCTACATTTTTGAAGATCTGCTTACATTTTTGAACATGGCCTGACCTTTTCATTGTGATGATTTTTGGGCTGTATCACATACTTTTCAGAGTACAGATATACGGGGCAGCTTTCTAGTAATACAAGTATCACAAATGTATATGTTTTCGATTCCTGTAACTTAACCTTCTATAAGTTACAATTCATGCAATACCGTCAGAAAAAATTGAAGCAAATGGAACATATGTATGAATAAATATATATCATATACATAGATATTATACTGAAGAATGAATAGTATATATGTAACTATTATAATTATGATAAATATTGACCATACATTTTACTTATTTATTTCAATTGCAATGGAATGAATTCTTAATATTTTATGAATATATTTAAAATAAAGAATGGGCCCCTTTATCGCCCATTCTCGTGAGAACGCAACTATATTTTCTTCGTCTCTCCGATTTTAACACGACTTTCAATATTTATTTCGATGTTTAAATATATTTTTATGTTATTTAGGAGGAGGAGAAAAATCTTCACATAACCCCTCATCAAATATTTTTATATTTAAAAAGTTGTAATTATAGTTTCCCACATCACTCTTGAGGTACTGATATAGATGCGTTTTTTTTTAAGTGGTTTCCCCAATAGGCCTATTTCACTAAAAAAATTCTCGAAGTAAAAACGGTGAAAAATTTTTATCCGACATAGTGTCGATAACCCTGTCAGCGATGAGCAGGATCCTGTGCCAGGAAACCGAACTATAGCAGCGTTAAAGGCAGCCTTTATTCAGCATCTCTGGGCCATTTCTTCTTGATAACTTGTAAATCAGTACAGTGACACCATTCCGATTTTTTATCTGTTCTCAACATACGTATAGTGATCACGATTCATTTCTTCGTCCTCGTGAAATATAGTACTTATTACCTTGTATTTTCTTTTATTAATTGTGACATTACTTGTCGGTACGGCGTTAATCCGATTGTCAATAAGTTTTTTAGAAGCACCGTTTACAAAAGTGTATGAATTGAGCTGTACTACTAAGACGGATAAAGTCGATTCGATTGCGGTTTTCTTTTTCAGAACGATACTCTTACATTCGTCACATTACATACAATTGCCATTTATCGTTTCCCATTTCGAAAATTCTGAATCAATCAAAGTTTGCAGAGTGACACCTTTTTTCCTTTTCAATGTGGACTGCATAGGTAATATTAGCAAACAACTCTTTTCCAGCGTAGTTACATTGTAATTACATTTGACATTTGAACAACATATTAGGTGTTTCAATTCAACTTGTAATACATCATTGATTTCGGAATACGTCGACATTAGAGCCATGATAAATTCCGAAACATTTTGTTGTGTTCGTTTTTCGAAGGGTTCTCCAACAGATCTTCTAACTGCTAAAATATTGCAACGCTTACGCTCAGCGTACGCGCAGGCAGCGTCAGTCAATGCGTTCGATACTTTATTTTTCAGTATTTGTTGCCTGATACGTACACAATGAAACGCACATTGCAATGTTACATTAGCGTAGCACGAAACACAATCATCATTGCAGAGGCCGTATATTTTCCATGTAACTATACTTTCTGGTTCAGCGCAACCGTAATTCTGTACATCATCAATGATATGAGGTATTGCCCATCGACAGTCGTGAATTTTCACAGCCTTCTTCTCGGACGAATTGATTTGTGGTAGATGAGATTTGAACATAGATCTCAGTCGATTATATTCTACAATGGTTCCCGATTTAGCTTTAATGGATGCCGGATTGAAATTTATCAAATGTAGACCCTCCAGTGTAGGGGAAAGTGGGCGAATTGTGCGCAGCGGGTAATTGTGCGCATCCTGGTTTGGTATTTTGCCGATAAATGGAGACATCGCCGTGATGAAATTTTTACGCAGGAGGTTGTCCTCTTAAGTTATAACCACAAAAGATATGACGTAAGTACATTGATAAACAATGAAAGATAAAAAAATGAAAACATACATTTTCTTGTTATTTCAGCGTTCAGAAAATAAGGTGGTAAGTCCGTATTTTTAATTTGTTGGTTTAAAGTTGCATACGTTATTAAAGT
>NW_017300130.1:82575-83109 GCF_001594075.2 Trachymyrmex cornetzi
AAAGTCTGTTAAATAGGGAGTTAGAAGATGATCAGGAAATGGAGGATTGATTTCTAGGATCTTGATTGGTTGGTATTCTTTTAGGTGGTCGCGACAGTAAGAGAAATACTGAGTTGTGATTGGTGAAAATGTTCACATTCCGTTAGGTCTAGAGGAGTTGCGAAGATTGGTCAGGTTCGTATGCGTGATGGCCAATGAGGTTGCAGCTTGAAAATGCAGCTATGCGTAAGCATATGCTAATGAGTTCAAGTACGCACCAAGAAAAAGATGGTTTTAAATACGCACGATACGCACTTAAAGGTTAAAGATCGCGTAGTGTTTATGGTGTCATAGTGAATTTCATATATATATTAATAAAAAAAATTTGTAATGGGATTTGTCGCGGGACGTGACAGTGGTAAGTCCGTATTTTTAATTTGTTGGTTTAAAGTTGCATAGTTATTAAAGTACGTTATTATGTGCGCCTTTCGACCCGTTATTTATTAAGTTTGGTTAACTAGTATTGAAGTAATCGTATTTCATATAGAGTCAGAT
>NW_017300130.1:83625-85710 GCF_001594075.2 Trachymyrmex cornetzi
CCATCCCAGAAAAACAAATATCCCTTAGGTGCGCACAATTCGCCCACTTTCCCCTACTCACTCGTGACAGACCTACATACGCTTGACCAATACTGAATACACTCGTTCCTAAATCCATCATTGCATTTTTACACGTAATTCCTCTTTTGTGTACAGTTATTCCATAACTGAAAGACAATGAAAATTGTTTCCGATGTACCACTATTTTGTGGAACACTTCGAATTTAACATCTACTCTCGTTATTGTAACTTGTTTATTATCAGAAGTAACTATTGTAACGGAATCAATACGATTTTCATCAACGGAGCGATTAATCGCAACTACATTGTCTATCGTTCCATTGACAAGTCCCAAAGTTACATTAATGTTTCGTCGAATCGTCACTTTAGCGCCAATTTTAATCGCTATTACTCTTTCAATGCCAGCTGTTTCCGAAACTTTTTCATCTTTGTCTTTTAAAATTTTGTGTACTTTTTTTCATTGCTGGAGCACAGTCCATCATCTTCTGTTATCAGTAGAATTTCATCGCCATCAATTTCATCGAGCATCGCTGTGTTCAAAATCGTGCACAAATAACACGTGGGTAATAAACATATTATATCAACCGGTAATTGATTCATATAAATGCAAAGTTCATTCAATCTTTCATCGCAATTACTGCCTTTGATATTAACTTTTCTCGACTGGAGAACATTAATGTCAGAATCCGTTACTAAACCTATTCGTATTCTAGAAAGTATCTCGCGATATGTGTTGTCACATCTTTGTCGCATATTAATCAAGAGTTCGTCGTAATCGAACAACCTTCACAAATCAGATCCACCCATGGTACCTAAATACTTGAATCTCTGATCGAGACATTTTAACGAACGGAAATTGTTCTTTTACAGGGGGAAGCTGCAAAAAGTCTCCAAACAGGGGAATGTGTTTTCTGTTAAAGAAGCCGTCATCTGTATTTGTCGTGACGAAAATTTCACATAATCGTAGATTGATAAACATCAGAGTCACATTCGAAATCATGGATACCTCATCGATTATAAATAATTCGACATTCTTTAATATCTCTCTCAAAGTTTTCAAAACCATATCTGACAAGTGCGTATACTTTGCCATGGATTCATGAGTGACGGGTAGCTGAAACATTCTATGGATCGTCAAACCATTGATATTGTATGTCGCGATACCCGTGGTAGCAGATATAGCAGTCACTTTTTTCAAATTTATTCCGATCTAATGTTTAATCGTTTCAATAAGAAAACGTTTCCCTGTACCACCCTCGCCACTTACATACAGTCGTAGAATCTGATATTTATTTTGCAAAACTTGGCATACTCTATCGAAGACTCTTTTCTGGTTTTCGTTCAATCGCGACATCATTTGCGATAAATCATTCGGGACAATCTCACCGAAATCTTCCAGACCTTTCATCGCGTCGTCAACTTCTATCGGATTGCAATCCAATTCATCGTCGTCGGATCTGTCTCTGTCTGTTTTCAGCTCATTTTCGCGCTTCGCGATTAATTCAGCTACGTTCTCAAAAGCTGTCTGTATTTCTTCGAGCCTTTTGTGATATTTCATCGCCTTCGTCAAAGTAGACTCTGAATTCTTAAAAGCATCCATGTAAGTCTCGTATGCACCTTTGAGTTCACTCAAATCTCTCCACGGTTTAATCAAAAGAAGCAGCGAGTAAAAGTATTTTTCGGGTTCAGTTTTTACATTAAATCAATAATGGTTAATTAAACAACACATTTTTCGTTTTTTTTAAATAAACCCGATACAAGTTCGTAATATTCGACTTCGTCATTTCTTGGCATATGATTCGTAATTTCCCAAAATCTGGCAAAATCGTACAAATTCAATGATTCCAATTCCTTAGCTCTGTTCTGGTAATGATCATCGATGAGCGACGGACAATAAATATTCGTAGATTCTTCATCGAGAGCTTTAATTTCATTGAATGTTTTAAAACTTTTCTGTTTCTTATTTCATTAAGGGGATGCTGGAGTGGCCAAATTGTCGGTAATTTGCAGGTCAATTTACATCTCCGAATTTACTTAACGAAATCAAAAATCCTTTTACAGGGT
>NW_017300130.1:89708-90836 GCF_001594075.2 Trachymyrmex cornetzi
TTTTCGCACGTATACATGGTTATATCGTGGATACATTCTTTTAACTCGTTTTCGCGTAACAACGTATAATGATTATTTTCTTTATCTATCGCTATTATTGGATGAATTACTTTAATGAATTTAAATACATTTGATAGTTCGTACATAGGTAATGGCATTGCCCTTATTATTTTATATGTAGGGTACGCAATTATTGGAAATCTAAGAGTCGTAAATATGTAATTATTAATAACAAAAGCATTTACTGACGTATATTTCTCGATAGAGTGCCAATTTTCTAATTTTATTTGGAAAGGAAAGTGTAATCCTCTGTTAAGCTGTGAAGCAGCTTCTCTCAAATCTTTTATAATATGTTCTAGCGGTAGGTAACTTGTACGTAGTATACCCTTTCTCGCGATTACTAAATATTCTTCTGTTCTATGTACGTCCGTCATTAGGTTAGTCAAGATAGCTAAAATAATTTGAGAATATTCATCTAAGTTTTCTCTTTGCGTATATCTGGCCAACTGTAGCTCCATTTTGGTAGTGACGTTGGAAAGTAGGTCCTCGTTGTAGGCTATCGCTTTTTCTAGATGATCTATATGACCAATAGTTGCATTCATAATTTTTAGTTGGTGCTTCGCGACGTGTTGTATCGTTTGCTGATTTCCTTGCAATAATTGCAGTTGCTCGTATATTCTTTTCGCGTCGTCCGCATCCATGGTACCGAACAGTGTTTTGCTGACGGTGCCAATAGCGTTTACTAATCCTCGTTTATTCTGACTTGTTTTGTATAATATTTTAAGACGATTTAATGACGTAGATAGTTTTTCATTATCTTTTTCGAAAATTTTCAGCATGCTTTTACATAGCTGCAGTGCGTTACCAACTATGGCTACTTCGCACAGTTGTTCAGCATGTTTTAAGCATTCTTGGAGCTGCTCGTATCGAGTTTCAAGAGCAGTTATATCTATTTTAATCGCTAATTTCCATGCTGACTCAATTATATTCATTCCACCGATTTCTTCGAAATATACACCTGGCTGGTGTTGGAACTGTGTCCAGTCATACGGGCTTTCAATGTGCTCCGCTGACGTCTCAGGTATAGCGTTCGTTATTGTCCGTATGATAAGGATCCTGCAATATAAG
>NW_017300131.1:0-694 GCF_001594075.2 Trachymyrmex cornetzi
GCAGGAATTCGATCATCCCCACGTGCTGCTGCAGAAAGAGACAAGCTATCTAAAGAGCATGGTACAGGTAACCAGCACGGCGATGGCGGAGGCTCTGGCCGACGTTATCCGCAACTGCTACGAGAATCGCGTTTTGATGCATCCGCTGTGTTAACTTTTCGCAATTGCATGTGACAAACATCAGTGATAGGCCATTCCGTCGATTTTTTACGAGTTCTTAAACAAATTCTTGAAATTTGAAAAAATAAAAGGGAAAGTGCAATGTAGATGAAATTTAGTCCGAGAATAGATTAATCGTTTTTCTACGAGTTCTATCTAGCTGTACTTTTTATTTTAGTAATAAACGAATTCTTTGTCACTTCAACGTAAAGCGCGATTATTGCCAATGTATTTCAATTAAGCCGTGTATATACCTAGCGAACGACTGATTGAACAGCGAATGCAAAAGTTTGTGTTGTTATCTGTTACATAAAAGTTGCATAAGTTTAATTGCTATGTGCAACGGACATAAAATCTGATCGAATGCTAGTATTCGGTGGAATCAAGAAAAAGAATAAATTATTTACAAACACGAATGTCTGAATATTCGCGTTTGGTGTTCGTTTGCTAGGTGTGTACGCAGCTTTATGTAGCAAGCAATCAATAAAGATTGTAGATTGCAACCCAACATGAATTTTTTAAATGGAACCTCCCC
>NW_017300131.1:965-1967 GCF_001594075.2 Trachymyrmex cornetzi
GAGAGAATTTTTTCTTAGAATTTACCCTGAAAATATGACAGTCGTGGGACAACATTGTATTTTGAAGAATTTTAACATAAATCCCTCTCATTCATTAATAAAACTACAATAAAATTTAAAATAAGTTTGATCAATTTTACTGAAGTGCATGGTAAAAATCTTCGAAATACAATGTTGTCCCACGACTGTCATATTTTCAGGGTAAATTTTAAAAGAAAATTCTCTCCGTGCATGGTGATAAAAATGTGACACAAGTCAGAAATTAAAAATAGTGTTTTAATTTTAAAAACATGTGACTTTGTTTTAAAAAAACATAATTTCCACCATGATACCCCGATAAAAAATGTTTCATATATAATTATACAGGGTTGGCCAAAAGTATGGATACACTCAAATATCTCATAAACGATGCATTTTAGAAAGAAATGTTTCTTACAAAAGTTGTAAAGCTTAAAAAAACGTATTCAAAGATAGTAATTATTTAACCTAAGATGTTGTTGTCAAGGTCAACATAAATTTTTTTAAATGGAACCTCCCCTTTTTTATAACATATTCTTATAGTTTATTTCTAGAGCTTTCCAAAACACTAAACAAATTAAATTCATTTCCATTAAGTACTTTGCGAGTTATAAGGCTTGAAAGTTACAGTCGGCATTAGCATTACTCAATATGTCCGACCGATGGCTAAAGCCTCTTGAATGTTGTTCAGGATCATATAACGTATAGATACGGTGACACGAAATATTCACCGAGCATGATTGGCCCCAGCTTGGTGAGTCAAGATTGCAAGTAAGTATTTGGACCCATCTCGAATACTTAATAAAATAAACTCAAAAAAATTTCCTTTCTATCAAAAGTTATGTGGTATGTGTTTATGTATCGACAACAAATTAACAAATTAGAACAAATTAGAAATTATATAAGTATGATTTCGTGGTCATAGATGGAAAATTTGTTATATTAGAAAAACTGTATTTAAATCTTATATAACACAGTCGAAAA
>NW_017300131.1:3576-3844 GCF_001594075.2 Trachymyrmex cornetzi
GGGTGAAAGGGGGGAATTCGGTATTAGTGCGGTTTTCGGCGAAAGTTGAAGTCGTAGAGAAAAGTGTTGCACAGAAAAGTTGTTAATTAACATGTTAATATGTTAATTCGACTGGACTATACCGTTTTCAACCCTGCGACGAATTCAATACGATAATTACACAAATCCCAAGACATCGCTATGAAATATTATAATATTCTTTTATTCCTTTAAAATTCTGAACCTAAAATAAATCGAAATTCCATCACTACAATGTAATATCGATCCA
>NW_017300131.1:4938-6056 GCF_001594075.2 Trachymyrmex cornetzi
AAAAGCGCTTGTAGGCAATTGATATGTAGGCAATAATAGATACATGTAGGCAATCAATTTGGTAAGTTAATGAAATATAGGCAAACGGTGCTGTAGGCAATCAATTGTAGGTAAAAGTTTGTCTTAATATTTTACATTTCTTGCACTGGCGATGGCTTGATGATAAAAAATTACACGAATTTAATCCTGTGGAATTAAATCTTTTATTAAGCAGTTTTTATTAATGAAATTTCGGTATTTTTTGAATTAAGAATAAAGATTTAACTAAATAAAGATCTAATTAAATGAATGTATTTATGATAATTAAATAAATGATATAATTGTATGTTCCGAATTTTCATGAAAGAATACGATAATTATTATAATTTTCAAATTAAAATCAAATTAAAATTCACAGATTTTTAAGATTTAGAATCTAAATTTTTGAACTAGTTTTCAATTTACAAATTTCACACATTCTGACGAATTTCCTCTTTTGATGCAGAATAGTGCAACCGTTATTGTTGGGTCAGATGCTGCTCTATTTTAACACCACAGGCATCGACAAGTTTTACGCGTACAAATGCGTCATCGGCATTATTTTGTGCTCCGCTGTTAACATGTTCGTAGTACATCTTTACATGATGGATATGACTCATTTCGGTATGAAGGGTCGCGTGGCCTGCTGTTCGCTGATCTACCGCAAGACGTTGAAGCTAACTAGAACCGCGTTGGGCGAAACGACAATCGACCAGGCAGTCAATCTGTTATCTAACGACGTCAATAGATTCGACGTCAGTATCATATTTCTCCATTATTTGTGGCTCGGACCTTTGGAGAGAGACCATCAACATCACATACATTACATTCCATTTGATCGACATCGGAATATCATCTATTTTCGGTATCGCATTTCTTCTGATGTTCATCCCTTTTCAAGGTGAAGCAGTCAATGCTCTGATAGTTTCTAGCAAACATTTCTAAACTCTATAAAAGGCACATGTACATATATATGTGTAGTCAATTTCAATTTAATCGGTTTATTAAATTGAAAGTAACTTGTATGTGTACATGTGCCTTTTGCAAAGTTAAGAAACGTTTAAATACTTTAAATTATAAGTAACTTTGCTAATGAAAAT
>NW_017300131.1:6360-7828 GCF_001594075.2 Trachymyrmex cornetzi
CTCAATTAATAAATATCGTTTGGTAAATCACTAACAAGTTATAAGAGTTGCTTCTAATCGTATAATATTTCTAAAATTCCTTAGGGTGGCTAGGCAAGAAGTCGTCAGAGCTGAGATTAAGAACTGCTATCAGAACAGATGAGAGAGTACGATTAATGAACGAGATTATTAGTGGAATCCAAGCCATCAAGATGTATACCTGGGAGAATTTTTTCACCTCGCTCATAGAGAAAGCAAGAAAGTAAGTACTACCGCATAAACTGATTACGTAAAAAATATTTGTATCGATTGTACAATACATTGCAACAAGAAAGATGATTCTTGCAAAACCTGTTCGTGATAACGCCTTCGTAGCCCAAAAATAGAAGCAGAGAAAATTTCTGTTTTTTAATGTTTGTATTGACAAAAATTCCAGTATTAGAAATAAAATTCCAATATTAGAAATAGTCATATCCTGGGACGATTAATATTGTACGATATTTTTTATTTGAAATGAAAAAGAAAAATATATTTATTGTACAATATATATAAACGCTACAAAATTCAATTTTAGGAAAGAAGTTAATATCTTCAATGGCCGTCATGTGTTAGAGGTATCGTCAAGTCTTTCATCGTCTTTATGACAAGAATATCGTTGTTCATTATGATAATGTCTTATATTCTGTTTCGCTACAAGATAACGACCGAGAAGGTGTACGCGATAACTGCCTATTATAACAATTTAAGCTTAATCATGACTGCTTACTTTCCGCAAGGTATGCGATAATTAGTGTAGCAATGTATGCGATAATTACATATGTGAATGACATCGATCAATATTGACGCTTGCAATGCTCTTTTTTACTTTTTCAAGTTTTTACTTTTCTTTTTTTATCTGTTTTTTTCCTTCCTCACTGTTCAACACCGAATGATGAATTCCTCGCTGCATTTGTAGCAAAATCGACGTAATGTGTTCACGAGCATTTGTATGCGATAACTTGCTGATTAAAGCCGTAATGGCCACAATCGGCAAATTATTGTACATAATTAGTCGGTTAGTTGAAACTATGGAAATTTAATCAATTCAGTTAAAGAGATATTTCAGTCTGCTGCCTTACGGTGATAAGACGATTGTAGGAGAGAAGGGTGTCTGTTTTTCCGGTGGCCAGCGTGCAAGGTTGGTTTTACAAAACATCCTAATAAGACAAAACATGCTGAATTTATTGAAATTTTTAATCTTTATTTATAATCTCAGAGACTCTCTTTTAATTCTTTTTACCTATATATGATGAGGTTGTTAAGAATCATAAAAAATTATATTTAATTTTCTTGAAAATTTTTGCATTTCATATATATATGTATATGATGTATATAATTGACAGAATAAATTTGGCGAGAGCCGTTTATGCCGATGCCGACATATACCTATCTTATGGACGATCCTTTAAGCGCCGTAGACGCCCATGTGGGCAAGCATATATTTGAAAAA
>NW_017300132.1:0-3256 GCF_001594075.2 Trachymyrmex cornetzi
AGTCATTACAACAATATTCTCATACCAAGTGCTTCGGGCACGAGGTGATGCTAGCCGCGCAATGTCATGCACTGTGCAATAGTGCAATGTTACGCGGTTTAGCAACTATTATTGCTGTTGGCTGATTGAGAACACGCTATCTGTCAATAAACGGTTCAGTTCTAAGCGGTACGAGTCCGACCAATTGACTTGAGTTCGTCTCTGGGTTGCCCATTTCTCTGGTCTTGTTTACCTACGTCAACCAACACTTTCAAGGCGTATTGAATCGCGTTTAATCTGACTTGGTCAGAGCCTAGCTGTCGGTTTACCTCGTGACGAGAAGTTGGATTCTATTTCTTGGATTGTCTAGGTTAGGTTGTTAGACATCAGCAATGGGACTTTCTCTTAGAGACTCTCGTCACGTCTACCCTGCTTCATCGATATCGCTTGTGGTACAGCATCACTTGCGGCTCACCTGAACTGTAGCTAGGGTGTATGCTTGAGTTAATTTTAAACATGATTTGTGAATAGAGGTGACGAACTCAATATAATCGATTCCGTCTTCTTCCGCGCGGGTCTTAACCTTTGTTTGATAATTATTGTTTGTCCCGCATATATTCGTCGACTCGAAGATCTGATTCCATTGATCGAACTGGAAATTCTAACATTTTATAAACTTGAAATATCGTAGTATCGTACGAAAGATTTTTATTAATAATTTTTATTAATCCGTGTGCGATTGTAGTGTACGTATTATACGCGAGTGTGTTTTGTGAGTGTCCTGTGCGAGAGGAGGAGACAACCCAATCTTAAGAGGAGGAGGAGGTCTGAGAGAGGCATCAGGCACCGGCGGAGCAACCTTGGGGTGAATACAATTTCTTACTTACATACAATTAATTGTTTACTTGAATTGTTTTACTCGATTTACAAATTGTTTTGTCTTGGTTTAGAATTTATCTTATCTTGATTTACAAATAATGATTAGAGAAAAGATAGAATTTCAAGTTTTATAAAAGTTTGTTCTTATAGAAATTTTTTTTTAAAGTATGTGGTTAGCAAACATCTAATTGAAAAGTAAATGAAAAGTTTAATGCATAAAAAAGTTTAATGATGAAATATTAGTTATTTGAATGTTGTTTTAATTAAAATTTTATATGTTTGTGTGTGTTACAGTATCATCGTAGCTACGTGGCTGGTAACTCCGCCCGTTGCGCATCAGTCGGTGAGTGAAAAGTAAATTTTTTCATTAAGGTCATGGGTCTACAATTATCTGAGATATATATTAAATGTATCCAGATACATAAATTATCAAATTACAATAAAATTAGTACAGATTAATATTCATCTTATAGATCCATTGCCTTAAAATGGATATCCTAAATTAGTTTGAGATAAATATTTAATTTTGGAATCTCTTATTATTTTGTCATAATTATTTACTACGCTTGATGATATACTCGCACATATGCACAGAACTCATAAAATAGAGTTTATTGAGTTGTGTCAAACTATATTGATGTATTATTTATTACGTTTTGCACTCTTTTGATTGTAACTCTTTAAAATTATAAATATAGAAAGATAAAATTAAATAATAGATCAAATAAGAAATAGTTTTCAAATGTATAATTTTATTCAATTTTTATTAATTGTGTTATCAATATAAATATAAATTATATAATGATTTATTTCTTTATTTTTTTATCTCTTCTCCGAATAATAAAATCTTAGATTCTTATAAATAATAAAAATAAAAATAGAAAAGCGAGATAGTTATATCTTGTATTGAAGAATTATCTTACAATTTGATACAAAAAATTGTGGAAGAAGCTCTGGAACTGGTGTTATTGTTCTTTTTCTATTCTTTTTTCAATTTTTTAATTCCAAGATTAAATATTATATGTACAAATTGATGTAGGAAAGCATTATATGTATACATAAAAATTTTTTTAGTACATGTATATATGTGTGAGAGGAATTTATTATCCTGTCCGGATCTCGTGTCATTTATTATTCTATTTTTTATCTGAGTTGCTTTCGGTGAGATTCGGCGGACATTACATTACATTGCGTGGATTATGAACGGCGTTATATGCGAAATCATATTTGAGTAACAATAATAACGGTTTAGAGTCTTTAATTCACTTTGCAATTTTTATTATCTTTAAATATTCACTTTTCGTTCATATCAACAAATTTAATCCTTGATATTTGTGAGATACATTTTTGGTATATTTGTAATCGACTTTGTTCTTTCTTTCAAGCTTAAATATAGTGTCAATTGTAATAGAAATTATTATATGTAAAAAAAAACGCGAAATAGTTGATAATTAAAATTCTCGTTCATTCTAATATGATTCATACATATTTTCGGTCAACTAAGACAATTTGTTCGAATTACTATTCTAATTTAATTAATTATTTATAAGCGTCGTGGCATGATCGATGCATATGTATAACGATCGAGCGTACATGGAAAAATCGATTTTGTTGAAGTAACTAAAAAATTAGTTAAATATACATATCCGAAAATAATTTCATTGGGTCCTCAAAATAGTTACGTATTATAGTAATCAAGCATGATGAGTAATGTAAAACGAGTTGACATTCTAACGAACAGTTCAAGCGTTACATAATTATTTTGATGGTCTAAGATAACATTATTTTTAAATCTGTATCCAGCTAAATATTTAGATACTTCATCAAAACCTGCTTTTTCGAACATATTATCTACCGACAATGGTAGACCAGTAATAATAGATCGACAATGATAGTCTGTGATAGAAAAGTTTAATGGATAAACGAAGTTCTTCTCCTTTATCTCTGGTTGAAAAGCTAGAATGTGTGGTCAGGATCAACAAAAGGTTCAATGCTCAAAGAATCTTTGTACAGCAGTACAAATAAAGTCTATATATTCGGTAAATAGCCAATATTACCTAATATATATAAAACACAAAGATTACATAAGCAGTTTTGTTATATTAGGTTATATGTGCGCTGGCACGTAATTAAAAACGATATAATGTGCTATCGACTTGTATATATATTACTCTCAAATTGATATTCTAATTTACGTAATATAATATATCCCTTACATTTTGGATGATCACACGAATTATTGATTCCGTTGAATCAGTTAGCGTTTTAAAACGTCTTATAAGTCGCATTATGTATCCGCGTATCTATATTATAATTGGTATAAGATACACATAATAAGCATATTATAATTTGGATAGAGGTAGACGTATATATATATATATATATATATATATATATA
>NW_017300132.1:3598-86471 GCF_001594075.2 Trachymyrmex cornetzi
AAACGTTAGTTTTTAGTCTTTAATAAATATATTTTGTTTCTGTTTTTAATTTCATGTCTATTTTAAAGCCTTTTTTTTACATGTTACTTTTTATTTAATTGGCTCGTAGCTATTCTCTTAAATTTATTCTACTTTTTTATTCTTTTGAGCCATTCTTTATTATATATATATTTATATAATAAATGTAATACAAAAATTAAATTAATTATGTATAATATCGTTAAATTTATAGTGTCAATTTAGCTTAATTTAAATCGCCATTATGTGTTGCTACTCAATGTATCATTATTTTATACTAAAACAATATAATTAAATTTGGCACAATATACTATCAAATTTAAGCATTATTTTAGTATAAAATAACGACATATTGAGCTGCAGCGGTGGTGACTTAAAATAGATTAAATCACATTATAGATTTAACAGTGTATATTCAAATTGCGTAATAAAAGTTACTGTAAGGATGAATTAATTAACATGAATGATGCGAAAGAAGATGATGCGAGATTTGCTAAATACAGCGTATTTAGCAATGAATGCTTGTTTATCTTTTAGTTTTAATTTTTAATTTCAAAAAGTTGTTAATAAATTAGGGAAGTTCTTAATTAAACCATTTTATGTTTAAAAAATTATTTCGTATTTTTGATATATAATAAAAAAAGATTTTTTGATAAGAATATGAGATTTGAATGTGAAATCAACGATCAAATATTAGTTCTTCATTTTTTAATCTTGTTTTGATATTATTAAACCAAAAATATTTGACGAAGTTATTGTAAAATTCGATTCACTTGGGATCGTCAGTTGTAAAATTCACAAAGTAGGATATATTATTGTGTTTCCAATTTAAACATATTTATGAATTTTACGTATTTCAATATTTATGTATTCAATATTTGACGAATGATATTGCATTTTATAATCAATTATTAAAGGCCATGACGAAATATCACTATATTTTTTCCACGTTCTTGTCTCAATGAAAAGGTCTTATCGCTGTCCTTCGCGTCAGGTGGACGCTAGCAAATGCATGGTTCGTACCAGCGGGAAGTCGTAATGTTCTTCATCATGGAAGTTATTTTTCGTTTTTCGTGAGATCCATCCGTGACGCCTAGTTCTCGTTGAAAGCTAGAAATTACTATTGCATGGTAAAAATTAAATCTGAATTTTCTCAGAGGTTCCCGGCAGTAATGGTTTTAGCATTGAGTCAACGACGACCATCATACATTTTCTAAAGAAAAGTTATACAAAGATAGTTCAGTGTTATAATATATTCCGAGAGAAGAGTCTTTCCTCTTTAAATGTTCTCCTATAAGTATTAATTTTAGCATTTATGTTATTTTAGTAACAAAAAGATAGTACAGTAAATATGAATATAGGAGATATTTATAGAGTAGTTTGAGTAATAAAACGAGCAAATTTAAATTTAAATTAATTGACAGGAAATGTAATTACAAATAAGTATATTTTGTTTTTTAATTTTTGGTTTCTTTTCAGAAAAACTATTTTCAGGAGATCCGCTATCGAGAGGACATCGAGATTAGCTCTTAAATAATTTAACTATTCTGTAATAAAATATATGCGCAAACTGTATTATTTAACAATTAAAATTTTAGATTTTATTGATTTACAATTTTATGAAAAAGATTCATACTTTTCCTTTTAATAACTGCATGGATATAATTAATTAAAAATATGCAGATACATAAAGAATTCGGGACAAGTCGAATAGGTACTCCGATTAGTAGAATAGACAATTCAACTTATTATTATGTTATCTGATATGTAGATAATTTTACTTGAATGTTTTTCTAAATAAAAATTCTATAAGTTTTTTGTTGCTAAATATATTTTAAGTAATACATACATTGTAATTTTAAAATTCTACTGTTATCGGATTCGACTCATCCCAAATAGACCCAAGAATATCGCTTGTATTTGCATATAATTAATTACAATAAAGGCGCATGTATTTTACAATATTATAATATTAAATATATTTATTTGTAGCCATTTCTTTTTACAAATCGTCCTGGTCATGTAATAAGAGGAATATATTCCTCAATAGATAATGGGAGAACATTTTTTTTGCGCCAATTTTAATATTATGCTTTAAAGGATATTTAATAATTGAATATCGATTAAAATTATTGCAAAAATATTCGGAAATTGGATAATATTATGAAAAAATTTAAAAAAAAGATGATTGTTGTTGACTTGCTGCCGTAATCATGCATCGGGAACAATCTGGAAAATTCAGGATTTGTTCCCTTCTGCAGCATGGTCTCTGATATTCAACGGGTCGTTTAACTTTCCTTCGTGAATCGATTTCACAGAACCTGACGTAGAAGCAAGGCACATTAAAGTCGCTCTTCACTTTGTGGATGTGGGTTCTTCATTGTGTCGATTATTAACATACTACTCGGCGCAGGGACTTTGATCTGGTCAAATCGTTGAATCAATTAACTTCCTTTGAACGCGTGGTAATTTCAGTCATTTTTTGTAGTTTTGTTAAAACTTAGAAGAATTAGGTAGCAAATATTATCAAAATTAATGAATACAGCGTATAATTAATAATAATTTGTCGATTATAGATATAGTAAAAAAAGATTAATTTTCTTTTATCACGGTCATTTTCGTGTAATTTTATATTACTAATTTTTATTTTTTAAATATATAGTATAATTTTTATATTTAAAGTAAATTATATTTAAGAAAAAGGATCGCTCTAGAAATTGATTTATTTTTGCCAAATGGAAACTCTTGGCTTAAACTGAAATGGTAGCCTAGTTTAGAAAAATTTGATGATTTAGCTAATACAATTAATTGCAATAAAAATGTAAAAATGGGACATCGTATACAAAAACATAAAATTATTAATGTCACTTTTTTGCTGATATAATAAGAAATATACTAAAGATTTCCGTTAACAAAAAAGATATAATCGTTCTGTTGATTATTCTGACATGTCCGTATTTAATTAGTTTGTAATTTAACTAATATTAATATTAATTTTATTATTCATTTAAACAAATTTTATTTTGGTTTATTAAAGTTACAATTTTCTTGACAAATTTTTGGCATGAATATAATAAATAGTAAATAATAAAGTTAGTTAATATTTAACGCATAGTTGCGAATTCGATTGCGAATATAGCGCTGGAAAGCTGAAGAAAAATACGAAAAATATAGTCGACTTATCAGTACCATGACACAAGATATATTTCAGTTTCAAGAGAGAGATTTATTAATACCATGATTATTCTTGTCATTTAATATTAGATTGAAATGTTATATACACAATTGTACGATATAGCTATAATAATTATTTCATTCGATACACTACTAAATTGCATATCAAACAAACGCTCTGCTCAGTTAAAATATTAATAAACTTTATTAAATTCAGTGGCATTGAATTTCTATTAAATGCTATTAAACACTATTATTATTAACGAAATGTTATCGAAAAACATGTTTTTTAGATGAAATATAAATAGAATAATTGAAAAAATTAAATAATTAACACAACCGAAATTTCATTTGCTCATTATACCGAATTTATTTCAATACAAAATTACCGTGAACTTATTTAGTCTAGTAATATCATAACAATTTATAATATTGCAAAATAATGGAGCGGAAATAATGAAACGGAAACAATCATGATAAACAATAATTTTGACAAAATACTTAGCGTGCATTATTTTTTAATTACGTGTTATATAATTCCATGAACAACATAAACTACAGTGTAATTAAGGAAGATATTTTAACAGTAATTATTGAAATTAACAACAACTTGCGTATTAGATTAAACGAACAAGTATTTCATTTCTTCGTCTAATTAAGTGTAAAGGAAATATAAACCATGATAAAAGATACACTAAAATTTGTAAGGTCTACTTTACTCGCGACTGTTAGATACAATAAAATGAAAGAGGCTAATATGTATATTCGCATGAATTAATGTAGATGTAATATTACACTAATAAAATTAAGCAGATCTTGACTGTCTTAATGCAGTTAATCACAATAAGTTGTCATGAACACTCCGACAATTTCTATAAACATTGAGCCATGCTATAAACATTAACATACCGTAATTTTATACTATTAACATCCATCATTAGTAACTCCATAACACATGCGGTGAGCGTTACAGGCAATCCATTTCGGTTATTTCATCTAATGGAAACAATTTTAATGATATATGTATTTAATTTATAATCCATTTTCGTAATTGTTTGTTCAACTGTTTGATTTCACTGTTCTCTTTATATGCACATATTTTTTTTTTATAATATAAATTTCGATTAAGGATATTTTGACTGTATTAAGTATATAATACTTACAGTATACTAGCTAAAAATATCAACTAAAAATATCAGCTAAAAAACAGCCAAAAAAGAAAAAAATCAGTCAATCTCTATCAAAAAATTTTATTGTAAAAAGGTACACTTTGAAAACAACTTTGAAAAATAAAATAACGAATTATTTAGCTTTTAATGGCTTATGCAGTGCAGTTATTACATTTTGCTATAATTTTAGGTAGATAACTGTTAAATGAATAAGTGGATTCAATAGAACTTTTGCACGAATATTATTATTAAAGTTTTATTATTATATTTTTATTAGTATATAAAGTATTTACTAGTATATAAGTTTTATCAGTATATTTGTTAGTTTATAAAAAAATTGATTTAATTTGTAATGCCACTTCCTCATCAAATTAAGTATTACAAAACGCTATTTCACGTAAAAATTAAGCAAACAAAAAAATTAATTAACTTGTCAGATGTAATAATAGAACAATTTATGAAATTTTTATAATTTTTGTAATGCTCTGAATTATGATACATACGTTCTTAAATATTGAACTACGTATGTGCTAATATTATACCATAATTTTGGTTAGGTAATATTTATGAGTGATCATTTTAGAAACTCTGCATACGTGATAAGTTAAAAGCATTTAACGAAGAAGTAGTGGATAATTAATTACTTGATAGAAAGTTATGATTTCTAATGTTCTTTGAAACAGCTTTTATATATATCATTTATCTTAATTATTATAATAAACGAGTTAATTAAATTTTCAATTTGGAGAAGTTGGAAATATCATCTCATACTCGCTATTCATATCCCTTTTCACTTAATTATTAACGTTGCTATGATTTCCGCTCTTCTGGTGAGACTTCTCTGGAAGTTGATGATGCAGACTCACCCGTCTGCAGTTTCGTTTATAGTGCAGCTATTATCTTTCGTTATCGCTGCTCATTGATCCGATGCGGCGAACTTAGTAAACTTCGGATAGCTGTCTACACCCACGTCGATCAGGCAAATCGGTAGAGTGCTAGTATTCAGAGGAGTGACTTCGTCTCTCCACCCATTTCCGGTGGTAGGTCGGAGTCAGTTCTGGCTAGTGAGGGTGATATGGCGCCTCCTCTCGGTAACGCAGTCGAGCACTTGATTAAATTTGTTTGCTCAACATCTCTCTTAGCGTGCATTCCATTCCACGGATAGAATGCATAAAGCTGGCTATTAAAATAGACGATGTTGATTTTGTGGTAGGTAACAATAAATGCACGTCCGATTATTTGCACGTTACCGATTTATTTTGACGGATTTTCTATAAAGTAAACCGCGTGATCTTTAAACTCTTAAATATCTAGCGCGCGCCCCCCCCCCTCCACACACAAAGAAGCTTTTGTTAAAGTATCTAAAAATTTAGTGAGATACAAATCTAAAAATAATTAGGACATTTAAACTAATTAAATTAATATAGGACATTTAAACTGATTAAATTGTATACATTTTACTTGAATGCTCTTTATAATTATTTTAATGAGTTTAGCAAAATTATTTTCAGATTTGCATCCAGTTAAATTTTCTAAGGTTTTAGCAAAAATTGTTTTCTCGTAGTATATCATATTACTTATTTATTACATATTTTGTGTAAGAAACAAGAATATTTTGATTCAATCATGGCTTTTATATTACAAATAAATATACTTAATCGTTTTATCATTAAATATTTTGAAAATACTTTCAAGCTCTATACTATTTATATTATAGAATAATCTTATAATACTTTTGCAATTATAGAAATAGTGAGATATAGGGTACATCTAAATTTTCCTGTAATGCGATTAATTGTACAAGAAATACAATAAAACGTACGCGTATTTTAAATGTTATTTATCAACTTCACTGTATTTCCTACGCTCACTGAAGCCATTCATGCCACTCAGAATATTACGCGCATAAGAACAAAAGCTCTTCAACTCGAACCTTTCTTCATTTGTAGCTTTCCATGAGACAGCGAGAAATCTCGGTAGCGTTTGTAACGAGTAATATCTACAGATTCATCTCTTTACGGAAAAGTAATTCGTACTGAAACGTGAGTGCAAATAAAAAGTAATCCTTTAACTCAATTAGTAGCTGAAAGAATTCAGCAATTCTTTCATTTCTGAAATAAATTAGGTTTTTCTTTATTAAAGTAATATAATATTGTATGTTCATTTTTTAATTAAAACTAACGTTAGAAAATACAAAAAAGTAGTATACATTAGGAAAGTGTATTAATAAGATTGTATTTTTGCTTACGTAAATAACTATTTGTTTTTAAAAAGAGTTAAGTAATTATTTGCTATGTTGCTAGTAAATATTTTCTCTTTCTCAGTTCTATTTATTTTTCTAATTGTTGTGTGGTGTACTGATATTCTTAGTACAAAATAACTTTAACGAAAACGTGCTTCTTCAATATGCTGATAAAATATATGTTTGTTTCGAGCAAATTAAATCAGTATTAAATTATTCAAGAATGACCAAACAGACAACAATAAATAATATGAAAGGTGTATTAAAATTTCACGAAATAAAAGTTTTTATTAAAAATTTACCAAAACATTTTTACTCCGATTATCTAAATGTTTTTTGTAAATTAAAAACTGGATTTTTATTTGTATAAACATTTTTATTTGTAAATATCGAGTCAAAGATTTTTTTTTATTTTTAAATAAACGTAGAGTGAGAATTGGACAGATTGTCCAATTATTAATTCGTAAACCTGAAAGTTAAGAAGTTAAAAGTAAATGAAACATTTTCTGCTATCCGTCACTGCTCGGAGCGAGTTCGAGATGCATTTATCAACGTTCAGTTGCCGGAGATGAAGTTCAGCGAAGACTTCCTCTTTCACGTTTGGTCAGTTATACGCTTTTAGCCGCCGAACACATGATCGCAATTGACTTTGATCTGAAGCGCGATGATTTACAGTTGATGTCCATTCTTGATGGAAAAAGATATTGACTAAATAGGACGTTAACTCGATTGCTATAGTATTACGAGCGTAAATTTAATCTTCCAATCTCAGTTCTTCTTTTTATTAAATAAGTCTTCTCTTAAACAACAAATATGTCAAATATAATAAGTAAATATTTTCATTTTTTACCTAATATTAAATATTTCTACATGAATAAGTTAAAAGTTAAATAATAAACAGAAAAATACTCTTATTATTCTATATCGTACCTACGTTTTTTATAAAATGGAGAATTCTTTATTTTATATAATGGAGTTTTCGATATCTTTAAATTCAAATTCAATGGAGTAAAATATTTTTTAAATTTAAAGTATCAGATAATCGCGCCAGATTCATAATTTCAGCATTAATGAGACAGCATTTATTTGTTATCGATTATTTAGATCGGTACAAAAACGAGCAACTCAGACACCAACTGTTTGGTGAGACAATACCTTGAGCATCGACAATTGGTGCGGTGTATCCATGGAAATAATTCTCCGGGAGAAACCCTTGTATAACGAGACCTGAATTATCGCAGTCCCGACGTAGCGCCCAGGGGAAATACGGGACGCAACCGGAACCGATAATGCGCGTCCGGTATAAACGCGGGTAGATATACCCACGTCGTTTCGTATCGGCGGCGGACCGTCCGCGTACGCGAATTTATCACCGAATCGACGGGTTATTGTTCGATGGATTAGTAACTTACATCATCACGTTACATTCTACGGGAACACCTAAATCGATATCTATTGATGTAATTTAAGTCCGATTTAGACGGTGCCTACTATAATCTGAGATCGAATTATTTGATCAGAAGCTTAATGCGATATTCTGTTGTGTGTGTGATTTTGAGAATAAATTTCAGAATTTAGTCTCTACAATTACTATACGTTAACCAAAACGTAAGCCTTTTGATCATTTATGCTCTGTATTATTCCTTTACTTCAAAAGTGACACAACTTTAAAACATATAATTTTTACCGTGAATAAATTAGGTAAAGATTACGCTGTTAATTAGTTAACCATTAAAAGTAAACTAGCTAAATTTCCAATATCCGCTAAATATCACTTGTGTTGTTAAAGTTTTTAAGGAGGTTGTAATATCTTCTACAAGAATGGTACATTTTGAGTTGCGTCATTTTTGTGAATAAAAAGGAGAGATTTTTTTCTGTTCTCAGAGAGTATTTAAAGTTAAAAACAGTTTTGATCGAAATTTAAAGAAATTGTTTTATTTTAAATTTAGTAGCTTTAGTTGATCAAGGTAAACATAAACTGTTGGTAATATTTCGAATTATGTCACTTAAATTTCTAAGAGTTTTTAAGAGTATAGTCTTTTTGATGATATTATTTGTTTAATCAATAATTTTCTGTTAAGTTGAAAAAAAAAAGGTTTTTCTCCTTTTCTGAAAAACTTCAGTTGTTATGCACTTTTATAGTAAAAATGAACGATGTATGAGATAGAAATTTGGAATTTTGTCATAAAATTGAAAAAAATCGCAGCGAAGAAGACACAAATGGCATTGAATGGCTAGCAATTGCAACGAAATGCAATTGTGACAACGGAACTTAGCGATTACGGGAAACGCGCTAATTAATGTGCGTGATTACTCCAAGGCGCGCCGGAAAATTGTCAGGTCTCGTATGACTAATGAGCGACTAAGTAGCTCAAGATGATCGCGCGCGGAACTAACCTCCGGAGAAAGCAGAACGAAGTGCAACGGCATAGCGATAAGAAGTTCTCATCCGCGTTAAACTTGTTAGCCCCCGTTTTCTCGGTGCAATCGCGATTTCTCGCCCGTTGCACGGGATTATCGTGCAGTGGCAAAACCGCCTACGAGGTTAATTATTCACATTTATGATGGTTTATTAACGCTTCCGCATGATAGCGTCGCCCGTTGGTTTAGCCAACTCGTGATCTCCGGGTTTTTGGCCGAGTGGAAGTGATTTTTTTACTCCAAACTCAAAGAAAGAACAAAAGAGCGCTACATTAAAGTAACTGAAGTAAAAATTAACCTCTTCAGATTTAATTTAATTGGAACTATGTTAAACATTTTTTTTAATTCAATTCATGTGCATTTTAATAATTCACACTGAACAATTAATTTTTTTCAAAGTTTTGACTATTTTTGTAACACATACATTATTGTGTACATCGAATCTCAAATGATGTCGATAGAATCCAATAATTTCAACAGATAATGTCTTCAAATTTGATATACATTACACAAATTCTGAAAGGGTTAATAATATCGAAAATATTAATTTATATTAGCTGCATTTAGCAGAGAAAACTGATCAGTGAATGCTCAGTAATTCTTTAATATGATTGGTTTCCACATTTAGATTTAGCAAAGAAGCAAAGGTAAGGACCAATCGTTTTAAAGAATTACTGAGCGTTCACTGATTAGTTTTCTCTGATTAGTTTCTTGGACGTAATCATTGAAAATTGTTTTTATTAAAAGTGTCATACAAAATAATGCAACGTAATTAGCATTATACGTTGCAATTTGGAAGATTAATTTAGTTAATTGCAGAGTGCGTGATCAAATCAAGTGAGATAATTCCGACCACGTTTTGCTCACAAGAAGGTGTGCGACGGCTTGAGTCTAGGAAAAATTTAATCCGGAATTAACTGGGATCTTTATTAGCGACACGTGCAAAGCGACGATAAGATCCCATCCTTCAGTCGTTACGCGACAAAAAGGTAATGTGGTACCTTCCACGATTAGCATTCGCTTAGTGAATGTAAGAGCAGTATTTTCGGCTGCAATTAACGTCCTGCCAATTTGCGGAATTGGTCCGCGTTTTCGCTTGTACGCAGACGCTGACAAATTAATACATTTTCTTAAGTTTTCAATGGCGCCTCTCTCGGGACAGAGGTGAAAAAAGTCCCGAGAACTCTCTGTCCTCTTTGTTCTAGATGTGCGACGTGAAGCTCTTCAGAGAGGCAACTTCAATAATTGCGACCGTAACTTATCATTGTCTTTAATTCGACTGCCTTCCTCCTCAGCTTCTTCGACTCTTCCGACGATCCGCAGGCGAGATTCCGTTCGCGAAACTTTCTTGTTCCTTGATTACGTTCTCTCCTTCTCTTTCTTCTCCGTGTTTTTGCGCGCGTGCAACTTGCGCGCACCGGAAGCCAAGTGTAGTCTCCAAATAGAATACAGCGCGTCTCTTCATAGAGATATAATTATTTGTTTGTCCACAGAGTCACGTCGTCGACGTTACGTCGGTTGTTACCACACCAAGTTATATTACACTTTACAGATCTCGTTAATCTCTTGCGCTTACGGTTAAAATAGCAGAACGGTTTTCATAGGATCACAATTAAAACTTTAGTGTCGCCTTTGAGGTATTTATCTTTTTTTATCTTCAGGTTTTTAGTTAGCCCGAAATTACATTCTTCCTTGTTGATATACCTACATTATTGTAGTATTTCACCGAGCATGCTCGTTAATGAAAATTATACTGTATCCAATCAATATTAACTTATTTGTACACCAACGGACTTTAAAGTATTCGGTGTTTATTATCGGACTTTATCGTAAAATAAATTTTTTCAAAATAACGCCCCATCGTACGTCGCACTATAATGGCCATTTTATATTTATATTTATCTGAGGACTGCAGTTGCAGATCTACGGTGCGTTTATGCATTCCTTTGGCATTCGCGTCTCGGTGATGACCGATAAAAATGTCCATTTGGAAGCTTACGAGCATTTCGTCCGACATTTTGTGTCGAATAAGAACTGCCGATGATGTATGCGCCGCTTAAAGCAGTATACGTATCAGCTTCACGTACGGGATGCGAATCCAGCATGTACTATGCACTGAAAATGCCAGCACCGCAATATTGGCGCGGCGGTTACATCGGGGAAGGCGGTCAGCGCGGCGCATCCACCAAGATTTATACGCGAAATTGTGAATTTGGTTCCGCGAGGATGCTCTGCGGATAATAGTGCATGTATCATAGGCCGTTGCAACTTTTACAGCGTCATACGTTTATCTTTATGACAATGCACAGCCCATTCCGCCCGCATTCATTGTATCTTTCTATTTCATGCTGCGCGATTTCAATTGAGAAACGATGCGCGTGATCTAATGCGATTTTGAGTATTTTGCGATGACTCGTGCAACTCGAAACGTTCAACTGTATATAAAATAAATTTATCACCCGTGTAAATTTACTCGACTGTTAATCCTCTAACATAGGATGTGATCTACTGGGCGCTCGTAACGCTCATGGAATCATTTCATCCTTGTTTATCAAATTAAACAAGGACAAATGATGCTCGCGAGCATTGTAAGCGCTGAATGGAACGTACCTATGGCATAGAGAGCCTGGGAACCGTTACTGATGACGTGACCATTGCAGGTATCCTGTGATGAGTCAGTTTCTTGTTCTCATGAACCAATGACTACGTTCAATAGATTCAACAATTGAGTGAGCGCTTTTTGCTATTGTCGTATTCTTCTAAAAGTCTGATTGGATGGTCTAGAAAAATACACAAATAACAGCGAGCGCTCACTGTTGATGATACTGAACGCAACCATATGGCGTAAAGAACTTGTACATTTTTTTCTTAATAGGCGCCAACTGATCACGTCATTCTCTATATTATTGGCTGAAATAATTTTTGCTCAGAGTGTGATTAGCTGGTCTTTCTCCTAGGTTTTCTACTTTAATGGTACGATGGATCTTCAGTATTTTACCAAAATAAGGTCGAATGCGGCTCGATGTTTTGTTTTGTTCATTTTTCATTTAATCGATAGATATTTAAATAGGTAAATAATAACATGAAATTTCTTTCTCTGTTTAGCTAAAAAAAATACAATACTGTTTACTTATACGTTAAAAAAATAATATTTTCGAACTTAAAATTTTTGCGGTAAAATAAAAATGCAGTGACTGACTAATCCGTGAGGTCACATCTAACACATCTATCATTAGAGGATCAATCTCATATCCAGAACAAGTAAAATTCCTATGTGAATCTTAACGATTCTTAATTTTATGTAAATTATATGTATATTTATAATGCGCGAGTGATTGAAATACACTTACGAAATGAAGTTAATTAAGACGTTTCGCTTCAGGTGCTACGCTTTGGGCGCTATAAGCTTCATTCTACCTTCCTTGTAAATGAACGCTTGTAACGAGCGATAAGGATAGAACGAAGCTTATAGCGCGTGAACGTTCAAAGCTAACGCAGCCTGAAATAGTTTTAGTTCTCTTAGTGCTGTTAGAAGGTCGAGTACAAACTGAAATGAATTTTAGTTTGTACTCGATCTTATCAATTATCCAGTCAAATGTCTGCAGTTAACTTTATTTTGGTAAGTACATTTCAATTGTTTATGAATTATATCTTATCGCCTTATGAATATATAATTTATATTATTAACAACCACTTATACATACACAGACATTTTTTTGTATTGAATTTATTCTTGTAGCCACAGGGTTGGCAGGAAAAATCCAGGGTAAATTCCGGATTTTACCGGTCCGGAGTTTATCCACTGGAATAATAAACTGGTAAAAACTATAAAACTGCTACTTTAAAATATAAGAACATGGAGGTGATTCGGTATCGATGCATCTCTCTTCTTTTACTTGATTTATTCATTTCACTCTTCCTGTCTGATTCACTTTTACTTGAATTATCATCATCGTTCTTTTCAAACTTACTACACTTTTGAAGATGTTGTTTCAGTCGTGGAGCTTTTCCACTAACTAATGTTTGACAAGCATTACATTTCTGCTTATTAATGTTGTCAACTGTACAAGATTCAAAGCAAGCCCATACAGGGCCCTTATGTCTTCCTCTTAATGTATTTTTATACTCAAAATAATCAAATCTATTTATTTGATTATTTTTAATAGAAAAGACCAGGTTTTTTGCCGGTTTTTCCCGGAAAATACCGGTTTTTACCACTGGCATGGACTTTATCCAAAAAATGTGGACTTTTGCCAACCCTGTGTAGCCACAAATATTATTAAATTATTTTAATCTCGTATCTCAAGCAGACCAAGTCACGTCGAAATGACGTTATAATGATTGAAAAGTGACTTTTAGTGCTTTTTTTGGAGTCATTTTGACATTACTTTGACTTCATGCATGATGATTCGTGTTCTGCTTAAAATTGTACGTACGAATGGATTTGAGTTATTTTCCGTTGTATCAAATTTGATTTGACAACCGCGTTGTGATCGGGAACAAAGACTGTGCGGTGTATACAGGCTTTGACACCGGAATGAGCGCGATTCTAGAGGAAGAGCGATCCAGTTACGCAGCTTGATAATAATAATGACCATTCCTCACCCATTTCGTATCGTATCTCGAGGCCGCAAAGTGGTATTTACACGAGGCGTATTATTTGGTCAAGTGCACTAGCTTTGTGCTATCACCCGCTTTTAGTTACACTCGGTCCTTCGCTTCTATGTTTGTACGGCTCATTTCTACTCAAATGCACCATTACGAAAACGCTGGTTGTTTCGGCTTGTCGTCATGTCCCTGCCTTTCTCGGTACGTATGCTGAAGGCTTTCGAGAGTTTAACAGGTATATGTCGTTTCGTCTTCTCTTCTGCATGTCTATCGCGAAAAGACAGTCGCTTTTGCTCATTAAAAATAACGTAATTATCATTATAATTTTATATATATTCACGACTTACCTTCCCTGTTTCTACCGCGCGCGTACAATCGAATATATTTCGAGGAATTTCCAAGCTAATAAAATTCGCGGTCGTTTTCTGCGGATTTCCATAGACGTAAGCTCTGTGATCAAAAGACGACGAAAAGGATTATCTCTTTATCTGAATTTGACTAATCCTCTTTCTACTGAATGATTATCTCTTTGTTTTACTTAAAATGATTATTTTTAAAATAATATTCTGGTTTTTTAAAATAAAGTCTCGATTAAATTTTTCAGTGCTATATTTATTAATTGCATGTTCTACATATTTAATTACTATAAATATTTTATTATCCTGTTTATATATATATAACTAAATGTATAAAATTTTTATTCGTCTTCTGTATTATATTTTTATAAATATGCGCTATAGTCATTAATCGATGAGGTCAATGAACTCACACTTTCCTTTTTCGCGCAGCGTAACGTTATAAAAGAGTCGATAAAAAAAGAAATGAAAAAAATATTCATCGATAATCGGAAATTAATGTTCAAGAAATTTTCTATACACAGCTGCAGCTGCTGTTATTATTCATACTTTTTTAATCTCTCAATACATGCAAATCATCGTCAGTTGTGTATCATCTATACGTGTAGTAAGATAAGCACACTATGTTTTCTTTTTATTTCAATAATATATTTTTATTGAAAGTTAGAAAGGCGAAAAATAACTTCGAGCTATAAAATACAAGGTAGATAGTCGACATGACGTGTTATAAGCTATTTTCTCAAGAAGTGTTAGCGAATACTTTTTTTTTTGATATCTTGGAGTTCGTTGAGGCTATTTATAAGACAAATGGGGTACCGTTGTCAGAACTTCCGGATGAATTTCCCTCGTTTTTTTCAATAGAATGACATAAATTTTTTACGTTCAATATATGATATAATGCGAGCTATATGCTGTAACATATATAAAATATCAACAGCAATAGCTTATATAATGAATTACGGTACATTGTATACATATCTGATTAATATAAGACAACACGCGATTTTTTGTTATTGGTAAAAAAAGAGTATTTTTGTCAGAACCTTTGGCTGTTCATGCACGATGATATGGATCGACTGTTGGGTCATGAAGTGTTATCGGGTAACGATAGGCGAAGAGGCAAAGAGGTAGATCCATGGATACGATACGCATAGCGGCGAGATGCAAATACGGAATAAGACAAAGGCGGCGCCACACAGCTGTATAGGTATATAAAATACCATTTTATCGGTTTTCATCGTCTCGGCCTTCGCGCTCTTTTGGAATTCATACCTGCGTTCCCCGTCGGATTTCCTCGATCCTTCCTTCCTTCCGCATCCGTGACGCCAAGAAACTCAAATTTCCGTTTACCTTCTCTTGCCACGGTTCGGATCCTTTGCGTTTGAGGAATCCCTTTCGCGCTCCATGCGCGTGCCTCTCATATCTGACACGTGGCACGTGGTGAAGGGGCACGTATTTTCAACGCGCCTTCCACCTTTGGCGTAGGATTATTGCAAAAGTTCAACCAGCAAGAACCCGCGAACTCGAAAACTTTCGAATTTCGAGAGTATAATGTTGCAAAAGCTTATGATTCTAAAAATTTCTAAGAATCATACAGAACGAAAATAGAGAGAAAAATTTGATAAACTTGAAGTTTAAAAAAAAACGTAGGAATTTATATAAAAGAAACTAAGATTCCCGAAAAATTCTTGAAAACTGTGCTCGAAAATTGGAAAAAAATTATATTGTTTTATTTGTTAAAATAAAACAATATAATTTATATCTAATAATATTTCGTAACATAAATTATACGAGCTATATTATATAACTATAAACTAAACGAATGGAATTTTTGAAAAATATAAATGTTCTCTTACGCTTATTCATACTATACATTTCGTGACTATTTTCCTCATCTAGTTCTGTATGAAAACGTTGAGTTTTGCAGCATTACTCTAAGATCCTAATAAGAAAGGACTATGCCCAGTTTGGGCCCCGGCTGAACAGTATTGAGATCTAGCTAGGATTATAGAGCATAAAAAAGGATTAAAAAGTTCCATATGCACAACTTTGTAAAATGAGTTGCTTAAGTTGCTACAGCTGTTTAAAGTTCGCTATTATGACCATATATTGTGTACCATGTAGGACTGGTTTTATTCGATTTCTCGAATCATTTAGTATCTGAAATATGTCCAATTTTGACGAAGACAACTAAAATCTTTTTTGGATCCCAAATAAATAATTATAAGTGATATATATTAATCGATGAAGAGAGGGGAGAGGGACACTCAAAGTATGAAACAAAAGGTTTTAATTGACTTGACAAAGAGGTTGCGGTTCAATATTTTTAACTATAATGTTTCCATCTCTCGTTTCAGTACGTTTTCTTTTATAATGGCACCAACAGGCATGACATATACAGGGTGATCCGTTTTAATCTATCGATGCGAATATCTCGGAAAGTACGCATCTGATTGAAAAGTTGTAAAGGGAAAATTTCTTTGTTTAGATGGGGGGACATCCGATGACACCAAACTCGGCCCCCCACCCCCACCCCCGGGGGTGGGGCGGGGGTCAAAATTGAAATTTTAAATGGGTATCCCGATTTTTTATTACAGATTCTGATTCTGCGTCGAAAAATATGAAAGTTTTGTCTCAAACATTTTTTTTCGATGCGATTTAATATTTCTATACAATCTAATTATGGATATGCAATTACGAAATGTAATTTAATACGAATGAATTGCATCGATGAATGCATAATCAAAATTTCTCTGAATTTTGTATAACTTATTTCAAGAAAAGTAATCTTACGCATTTGATTCAATCCGTACTCTCTCTCTCTCTCTCTCTCTCTCTCTCTCTCTCTCTCTCTCTCTCAGATAACTTCTTACAATTTTCCGTTCCTTTGAATGCTTTCACTTCGTTTCTGTCTACAAGTTGTCATCAAGGATAAATAAAATTGAGAAAATAAGAGGGTACTAATTACTGCAGAGCTTGGAAAGGTCCTACCTAAAGTTATCTTTCATTTTAAAACTAATGAGCAGACTCAAATAACACATTGAAAAGATCTAGAATGTTTGAGAATAAGAAACGAGGGGAAAACGATGCAAATGATTTAAATAAATCATAATTAAATAGTTTCTTGTTAATATATTGATAAATGATTTAGTATATACAGTGAAATCTTAAGAATTTGAAGAAAATTCAAGAATTCATGTTATCTAATAAAACCCTGAGAACTATTAAAAGTTAAAATAATATTGATAGAAAATGTGTATATGTAGAACAAAACGATAAAGAAACATTTTCGCTGATGTAAAACAAAGAGATATCGTTTACTATTTAATGATAATTTATGTTATGCTTAAATATAAGCAATTGTGTGGTATGACTAGTAACAGGGTCTGATAATAACATTTGATATAACATAACGCATTACCGAATGTTAAATCAGGCAATTATGCATCATTATAGCATGTGCCAATTTGTGTAATGATGTAGCGAGTCGCGTAATGAGTAGTATCTCTTCGTTAAAGTTGCTTGGTTCGATTTTCCACTCCGCGCGTTACCGTGAGTTTCATTGCTGAAATTTCGTTTCGTTATGAGGATTCCCGCTTTTGATCAAACAGTCTATCGTCAGAAACTGCTTTTATACATTAGCTTAATTATTTGCTTGTATGAGTATACGAACAAGTTACACATATACATATATTATATATATGTGCAATAGTACGTTTATCTAGGCTTTTGGGACTGTAAAGCCTTAAGGCGCTTAAGCGCCAGGGGTGCCACAGCTTTAATAAATTAGTAAATTAGGTAATTTAAATGATTACGTCTATGCGGTTTTGCAAATCGTTGAAATTATAGATAGCAATTATCGTTCACAGTACATTGCACGTATTTGGCGAGGTTGTCGCTTTCTTAACAAGATATGATTAATGACATGATTAACATAATATTTATCATCGGTAAGATTAATATCTCATCGATGTATTTATAAATCTAGTTATAATCAGAGCATGTAAAGAATTGTATTCATCAAGGTGGAGAGAGGAGGTGCTAAATTTAATATTAACACCAACATGATGTGGATTTCAATCCTCTTGTGTTTCAACATCAACACCATCATAGTGTGGATTTAAAACCTACGGTGTTAAATCCACATCATTTGTTGTTAATATTAACATTAATACAATGAAAGTTATATTGACACCGTTATTTTTTACAATGAAATAAAAGAAAAACTGGAACTGCGTGCAGCTTTGCGAGCAAATTTAAGTTCCATAAAATGATAAAAAATTAATTTCTATAAAATATTTTTAAATTTTTTTATCGACGTATATTCAGAAACTAAACGAGTGATGCATACAAATATTGTACATTTCAAAATAAGTGAATCGGCTGAATATTTTACTACTCCAAGGAACGTAATTTGCATTACGTTGCGTAAAAGTATATATCTCAGAAACTAATTATTTCACGAATTTTATATTTATATAAAATATTCGCGATACTTTTTATACATTTTAAAACATTGATTTATATAAAATTGTACGAAAATATTTATATTTATAAATATTTTCTCTTCTTTGGGTATTCGCAAGAGAGAATTGAAAATATTTTTTATTCTGAAAATGGAAATAAATGGAGATAAATTTCGTGAAACAGATGTATTGAGCGAAACATAGTAAAAATCTGTTACCAATAGATTTACTATCTGTTACTAAATAGAAAAAATCTGTTATCAATTCATGGGATAAAATATATAAAATAAAATAGACAAAAAGAGTTCTAACTAACTCTGTTAAAATTTCAACAAAAAAATTCAATTGAAATTTTAATTGGAATTAAATATAAACGTCCAGTGACCTCAAATAGACTTAGAATAATTGTAACTTATATTATAACATGTTTCCGAGAAAAAGAAGAAAAGATAAATCAAGAAAATTTCAAAGCTATAAGATAGATATATGTCAGCTGTCGGTAGCCCAGTTATGACAGTTGGACGTTTTACGCGGCTTTGACATCAATGTATATCGATTGGAAATGAACCGTATAAGCGTAGGGAGGAATCGTCAAATCTTCCTAACTCCACATGACAATTGGATATTCTCAAACAGAATAAGTTAGAACATCGCACTTTGATAGTCGAGCACTTGCGTAACCTCGGGAGCACACGTCAGGCGAATCGCCTGCGAAACGAGAATGTAAGGATCGTTCTCGTTTCGTACACTCGCTCTATTCTTGCTCGATTCTCGCACGGCTTTAAGGGACACGAGAAATACGGGCGACTCTGGGATCCCCGGGCTTAGTATAATCGCGAAAATGGAGCGCCGTGTTCGCGCGATATTTCTTTTCTTTCTTCTCTTTGTCTCTGCCACTAGCCGATCCCTGCGCGCGACGGTCTGGCTAACGTGTACGCCATCATTTCGAAAATTTAGAATTACAAGAGCGACGACGATGATGACGACGACGACACGTGTGTGACTCGCGTGACTCGCCCGCACAATTGAACGCGTAGTAAAAGATATGGCCGTTTCAAAAAGATCTCCTAATGTTTTAGCCAATGTACGCTACGTGAGTCGCATACTCGATCATTACATGATCTTTATTTTATATTCTTGAGAGTTCTCGAATCCGATTTCTTGTGCAACGAGGTCTTGAAAAATATGATGACATTGAAAATGTATAACGTACACTGAGAGAAAAGATATAGTATTGATAACAAAAAAAGAGAATTATTCACAAATGGCCGATTATTATTGGATTACTTTGTTAAAATTACAAAATACAATATTTTTTTGTAAGATGAACAACATTTTTTTATTTAAAGTACAAATTTATCCGGTTACTCACATTTTGTAAATACCAATGTAAAATTTGGTTGCCATTACAAAATAAGTATTCTTTTAGTAATTTCAACAAAATAATTTACTATGGTATATATTTTTGCTAAACTAAGGAAATTCAAAAACACCAAACAATAATCACTCTCTAGAAAGTGAGAGATACTTATATATTATTCATTTTATTCCGATCACAAAATGTTCTATTTCTAATTGCAAAAGATCTATAAACATACAAAACAGTTTTGTACCATTAAATGATTTTTAGGTTTAGTTAATAAATTCAACAAATTAATATTGTCGTGGTAACCAACGGTTTGATTGATCATATATCAAATAGTTTTGTGTCAGTAACAAAACTTTGGTTATTTGTGCAAAACATTTCTCTCAGTGTAATTGACCTGCAAAACAGTAGATGCTTGTTGACTCGGATGAATTATATTTTATTTAATGACTTTATTATGCGCTAAATTATATAGCGTGTTACTAAAAATTGAACTTTCATCAGCGATAGTATTGAATTATGCAGGGTTTATATGTATTAGAAATAAATGTGAACGTCTTGATATTATTAAATAAATATTATTAAATAAATATATCTAATCAAAACATCAGTTATCTCTTTAATATTAAAAGTATTGAGTGATCGTTATTAATCTATTTTTTTTTTATTTTTTAGATTAATATTATAATATATTCTCGCATATATAAAAGATAGGATTCTAAAATTTTGTGATTTTTCAATAATTATGCTTTTTGTATGATGAAATATTAAATTTTTCATCATCTTTTTACTTTTACAGTAATTTATTCACTCTCTCTTTTTTCTAGTGTTGACATTATTTCACATTTATTTCTAATGCATATATATGAATCCTGCATAATTCACAATCAGTATTATTCGCGATAGAAGTTAAATTTTGTAGTAACACGCCACATAATTTAACATAATGACGTCATTAAATAAAAATATGGCTCGTCTGATTCAACGTACAGTTTTACTGTGCGATTCGGTTATACATTTTCAATATCAATCTGAAAATGCGTTGATGTATGATTTAATCTATTTGATGGAAGCTGCGCAGAACGGGCAGGAAAAATTCACAGCATGGAATAATAAAGTCATGGAAGTAAAATCCATGCAAACTCTCAACAAGTTTTCGATAATTAAATTGAACATTCAGTTTTAGCCGGCAACTTATATTCTATTTTTACAAGTTATATAACATTTTACATAACAGTGGCGTTTAGATTTATATGTATATTTATGTTATGTTATATTTATTATATTTATTATTTGTTATTTTATATTATATTTATTTATATTTGTATTTATACTTATCATGGGGCATAGCATGGTTGTATCTATTATTGCATAACTTTTGTCGCATTAAATTGTCCTTACTTAAACGATTATTATCGTGAAAGCAAATCAAATTACCGCTCTTATCAACATATTGATATAAATGTAGAATATTGCACCACTTCATGCTGAATTAGATTTGCTATGCAGCTTGTCATCCACGTAATTGCAAAAGTGTTTGCACAACGTTTGCTGTGTGCGACAAAAATCCGTCCGTATGAAACGTTAATAAAACGTTGAGAATTCCCGCAAAAAGCGTTAATTATACACGTCTAATTTCTTATTTAACAGCACTTCCTAGTGGCTTGGATAAATCCGCGGTCGAACGTTGATAAATATAACATACTCACGCGGAGAATTGCATGCTGCTCCTAGCGCAGTGGAAACTATCGGTAGGGTCAGACACACGAGTGAAGCCGGGGAAGCCTTTCATCGGTGCGATTAGTTAAGTCGACGTCCACCTACATAAAGCGTTCCATGGTAGATCGAAGCTTTCAGTGGTACGACTCGAATTTCTGTTAGACGAAACGTGACTCGTTATTTTTGTCCAACGAAATATTGCACCACTTACATGATACACCGAATATTGTGTTACAATTGTCAGTGTATCAGTGTTCTCACTTACAAAACGTAGCTGAAAATTCAGGAATCAATTTAAACAATATGTTTATTTACGGTATCAGAATCATATCGTATTTTATTATTGATTATGTGCAGTTGAATTAACATGAATTGATAAATGAAAGATAAGATGAATAATTCGTGCGTCGCAATAATATTAATCCGCTTCTCTGCACATATGCTTTTTCTCTTGGCAATGATATAAATTTACGCTGGTAAAAACGAGAAATAACGTAGGCGGAAAAAACGAGATAGGTCGTTATCGTGTCCAGAGATTCGCTTCACCAGGCGAATAGCGCGTGCACGTGGAATAATGCATGAGACGGAAACAAATGATCGAAGTCTGAACATGCGTTGCGGAAGAACACTTGCACGAGTGAGCAAGTATATATAGTTCATCAAATGTTTCAGTATGCAGCTTAATCACATAAATGTGCAGCCGCTATTATGTTGCCATCTGCTCGTTTTTATTTATAATTTATTCTATACCGAATACAAAAAGTCCATAAATGCGAGAGAAACAATTTTGATAACATTTTTTTATTTATAACGTATTCTACTAATATTTTAATCATATAAAATATTGCTGGAAGATAGATTTGGTTAGTGCTTGCAATCATATTCACCATTTGTTGGACACAAAACAAATATTTTTATTGGATTTTATTTTGTGCAAACGTTAGAGTGTCGTGGTTCCGAAATAGCTATAGTCAGCAACAATAAATATTTCGACTGTTTTTCCACGACAAATATTCAAGCACCTGTCTCCGACAGTTACTGAGCGACATTCTAGTCCGGTGTTATTCTCCTTTATCTAAAAATATCTTTACATTGTACTTTTGTTGTTATCTGTTTTATACATTCAGTTATACAATTTAATTTCTCTGATTACATGTAAAAATAGTAAGATAATATGGAATATTTAGAACCGGTTAAAAAAAAATGTTTTATTTTCTTTTATAGATTCATCTACTTTCTTCGCGTAGTTTATTTATAATCTTTTTTATAGCAGAGAAGAAAATTGTGGAAAAGTTTTCTCTCTCTTTTTTATTTTATTCCAGTATATTTTTCTATGAATAATATTATAGATTACAATACTAGATAAATTGTATTATAGAATTTGCCTTTCAAGTTTCTGTTCTTCTCTTGAATAGAATACTTTATGTAAATTGTGCATTGGAAAAAGAGTACGGTTGTGCATTAATTATAATTCTGGTTGAAACTAGACAAATCAGAATTTTCGGTCGAATTTATTATAATTCTATTTGAGATAATTAGAATTCTAATTGATATAATCAGAATCTCTTGGTGCGTTCATTTTTAACCAGAAATTTTTCTTGTATGGAGAATATTTGATGAATTATAAGAAAATTTCTTTAGAATCTTTAGAATCAAGTTTCCCGAATGTCGAGATTTCTCTAAACGATTCCGTACCGAGCTGACTTCGTACTCACGTGTGGATGTACGGTTCATTCGTACGCAAAGCCGTACAAGATGCGCGGCAAGTTACTTGGAGTAACTCGCATTACGAGACCGCACTCTCAAGAGTACTGTGTCCAAGTCCAGTCGGTTTCGTATGTAACGTACGAACTATCCTGGGATCTTGGTATGCGTCTTAGAAATTTAAGCCGATGGAAACGGTAAGGGTCCCTGCAACAGGAGCATCTGTCAGTTGCAGTCGCCGCCGGTGGGGCGAACAGGCTCGAAGTGCATTCGAATTCCGGATGCAGTTGCGACGACGATGAGTGGAAGAGTCGGGTCGTCGAAACGGCCCCTTTGCCAATTTATGTTCTCGAGGACGCGTCCTTGTTAGATCGCGTTGCTAGAATTTAAGCCCCTTACACGTAAACGGATATACATAGGAGGTGAGAATTAGACGCTCAGTCAGCGCTAGTTGGACTACATTGATTATGTGCCATTGTTTCAACCACACTGTCTCGAAACTGAGCTATCCATTTGTCTGTCTTTTTCTCATGATTCTGTCGGATAGGTATCTCATTTATTATCAGCAACAACGGCTTCCAGCCGTTGTATTTCGCTCTTTTTAGTAAATGTATTTGATTACGTGTGCCACAATCAATTACATTTAATTTTTTATGAGCTTCTTTTGTTGTGATCTAATTTTCTAAAAAACGTTAATTGAGTATCAATAAATTTATGCAAACGTTATAGGTTTACAATTGCGTATATTGCATATTATCTATTAATTATTATCGCGCAGAAAGCAATAATAGATAATATTCACTATGATGAAATGCACAGAAATAATTATTCTTTTGTTAAATTAATCCTTTATTCCACAAAATTGATTCAGGTGCTTTTATCGATTGATTATTACCTTAAAATAAATTCGTTTCGGTTTTCAGCGATATTCTTGTTTTGTTTGACTATATAATTACACTATTATACTCGATTTATATTAGGCAATTCTATTGCATAAATGTAATTCAATCTGCCATTTCCCTTTGCTAGCGCATTAGTAATTCTATAAATTGATTCCATGATCATTATCTGTAAAGATTTGAATTGCAAACAAAAGGGCAAACTAAATACGTATTCATACGCAAACATGCATATTATACTTTTGACGATTTTCAATAATGGTGATATATGGAGCAAAAGGGAAACAAAAACAAAATGGCTATTGTAAACAATTCAAAAATTTATTTAAAGCTGTTACAGTTTGAAGAATTAAAAGAAATATACTTTAATAAACAATTAGTTTTTATTAGAAAAAACTTTTTATCGGTTAAAATGTTATCGTTGAAATTACATTAAAAAATAAGACTTTTTAGATTCATGAGATGTATACGCTTTGTATATGCGTATTTGTAACGAATAAATGACGACTGGATTCTCGAAACGACGATCTTTTCTACTCCATGGATAATTTCCTGACAAGAAATTATATTATCTTGTCATACTTTCATCACCGATGTCTAAAAGCTTATTCCAGAGATGTCTGACTCATTCGTGATTCGAGAGGAGGCTTTAATACAATTTTGCTCTACCACGATTACCAGCTAGCTCGTTTCGTGTCCAAATGTCCTATGTTTTCATTGTTTCCTTCTTTGTTTGTGACGTTAAATGACGTTTATGTAAATCACATGGCAATATTTTTGAGAAAATATTTAATTAAAATTTTATGAACGCGTTTTTAAACAACGAAAATGCTTTTGCTCTATATGAATTTTTACTGCGTAAATTTTAGATATTACAAAATTGCATTTATCTTTAATTTGATCATAAATACATAAATATATATTTTCACATTATGAATGCATTATTTATTTTATTATCTGATATTACATGGTATTTTCATGGAAATATTTTCACTTTACGTTAGTAATTGAAACAGGATATAATTTTTCATTAATTATGAATCTTATTGATTACACATTTACAGTCATTATTGTAACAAGTTACATTGCTACACAATATTGCACATATGCATGTTTAAATTTAAAATATAATAAACTTACTGCTTTTTATTTTTCGAAATTTTTGTTTAACTGTTTATTTGTTCAAAACAATATTAGAATTGTAATTTGCGTAATTGTCTGACAACGAGCGAATGTTTCATCTAAATACGCTGTGTTATTATGCGATTTTCTGTTCAATACAATATGAAAGAGCGACAGTAATATGAAATTCTAGTGCTACGTTATAGGTGAGCCCCAATTTCCGCAACGACTTCGTGCCATTAGGCGCGAGTGCATCGTGTTAACGGACCATCCAAAAGTTCGTGCCAAATTTTGCCGTTCGTTGCGCGACGGATGTCTATCCCGTTGTCAAAGAGATAAAAGAAAACAGAGCAAGTGAGATAGGGTCACGCTTGCGTGCGTTTGAAGTTACGTTGAATCTTTATATTCATTGTCGGCGTGATACACTATTAAAAATCTGTAATATCAAGTTTTTTTAATCTAATTTATTATAAGTCGCCTTTAAAATTAACACAAAAATATTATTCACTCTCTAAATCTGAATCAGTGGATAATCACTAATATCAGTGCCAAATATGCCACTGGTAATCAGTGAATTAAATTTGAGATCCCTAACCTAACTAAATCTTTATTATGTGATCTAACTAACTTTGTCTTAATGTTTAAATTCAGTGAATACGGTAGTGGAAGATTGAAATTAACGTGAAAATTTCAGTATTTTAGTTATATAGTGCTCAAACATTCTTCCTTTTTGAGTTGAATTTCACCGATTATCAGTGCTGAGTATGCCACTGGATAATTAGGGACTACCCACTGGTTCAGATTTAGAGAACACATTGAATTATTTAAGCATTAAAGATTCAGCTTCGACCGTTATAGGCATTTAATTTCTAGTTTATCGATTGTATTCACAAAAATATTAATTTGAACATTTTTGCATGTCTCAGAAAGTGCACTATATGTCTTATGTTAAAATTAATATTTTATTTTTTACAGTGTATAGGATTAAATTGATACTATACAGCGTCAAATTGATACTATACAGTGTCAAATTCAACCGTTGTTTTAGTATGAAATAACGATATATTGATTAAAAGCAGTGGCGACTCAAATTAGATTAAATTTGACACTATAGATTTAATAGTGTTATACACGTCGTTATCGCTGACCGTCTCGAGATCAAACATGGGTGTTTTGCGTCGTAAACCGTGAGTTGAAAGCAGAATCACGACTAAAAATGCCACGTAGATGATATCAGTCATGATCCACGCTGAATAATGCACACGACGAGCGGGAGAGATGTTACTTGAGAGCGCGTTTGATGAAACTCGCGGTCGTTTCCGGCACTTTGACCGCACCGGAAGACTGCGTAAGCGCGCATAAAACGTGCCGTGAGAGCACCAACGTTGGTTTAGGACCGCGTCAGTTTTACAGGCCTGTTTACCGCGCCTCCACCGAGAAATTCAACCATGTCTTAAAGCTTAGGTAGAAGGTGTCCGCCATGATATGTCCGGGATTTCCTTGGGGGATTTTCGATGCGGCACTGTTGAATCTCTCCCGGAAGCTGGGTGCAATCAGTGTGTTACAAAAGCACGCTGTGGAAGCTTCGAACATACCCGGAGGAACGTTTATAATGCATCGATATTCGTATAGGTACGCATAGCGATTATGTTTAAGCTGGAGATATTTTATTCATATAAAACATTTAAATCAAGATTAAAATGAATTTTTTAATTTAATGTTAATTGATTTTGCATCACAAACTTTAGAAAGTGGGCGGATTTATTTTTCAAATCTTAGAGTTCTTTAAAGTATATAAGATTTATTATAATTTATTATATTCCTTCCCTCAAACACTATATTAGACCCACTACAGTGATTTTCTAGCCGTTACAACGTAATGCCAATATTTAAAAACGGACAAATCTACATTGAGAGAAAATGTACTAAATTTTAATAAATATTTATTTAAATAATGTCTACTAAACAGTTATTTACAATAAATAAATATTTATTCAGAAATGATTGTTGAATAAATTAATGGTTTTTGTTCAAATAAAAAAATCTTTATATTTAGTAAATATTTAGTTGATATTATTCAAGCATAAAAGATTTATTAAAATTTAGTATATTTTATTATTAAAGATTTGTTATAAAGGATTTTTGTGGGTTCACTAAATTCAAATTTGGTATCCGAAATTTGAAATTCCAATAACAGTTTGACAAACGAAAAAATAAATTTTCGTGAAATTAATTAATATTTTTGATGTTGAAAGATAATAATCGAAAAGTATGTATGAAACTTGGAGAATGTGAATGAAATAAATCGAATAAGATATTATATGTATATAAACTAGTCACTTGAGGAAAATGCGGATGAAATTATTAATCTAGATAAAAATGAAGCAAAAAAAAAGTGATTATATTTGCGAGTAGGTATATATAGTATTAGTAGTTATCTATAACGGTTAATTTTAGTATATAATTTTAGGAGTTTGGCAGAACAAATATCAATACGAGCAAATATAGAAATTACAACAGCGGCACTATAATGCCGCTCCCGTCATGTGAAAGCTATATATTAATTAATTACATAAACATATAATTAATTTGCTTTTAAAAATATTATAACAAATTTATTCACAGTGAATGTATAGTATTTTTTACATTCAATTACAGAAAAAGGATTTATATATAAATATATTAATTTAAGTTTGATTGATTCGACTTGCTGTAGATATACCTAATAATACATAAAGAATAATACAAAATTCTCTTAATTAGTATCTAAGAGTTTCCAGCGGTATTAAAAATTAACATAAATGGTAGAATGTAATTTACATTACATAGCATATAAATCACATTATTATTACCTGAAAATGAAAGGTTTGATTCCCTATGGATAAAGTTCATTTCTGTTCTATATCTGTCGATTCACATTTGTTATCGCTGAGATGACTGATTCACGCAGTCATTTGCGCTTAGTAAATCCGAGCTCAATACACTGTAAATACTCATGTACATCATATCCATTCATATGCAGATATTTTTGTATTTTGGGCGATAGTACAATAAATTTTTGAGGGAAAGTGGAAACAAGTTACAACTTAATAAATATGTAATAATCGTAACGATAAAGAAAAAATTCATATACATGTTGAATGTGGGAGAGAAAGTTTTTTTCTATTTATATTATTTAATTTTAAAAAATTTAAACAGTGTTGCATAATAAATAATGATAACTGTCATATTACGCTACATAATAAAATTTTAATGGGCGAATATTTTACTGCGTCATTAGACGAAATTTATTTATTATCCTATTATGCAAAGTAATATTATATGTTATATAAATGTGTAATTCCTATACATTTTTATTTTTATATTTTACTTTGTATATTATTATATAAATACGTATGTGTTCATGTATGTGGTGAATTTTTTCTACTTATTTCATAGTAAATATTCGATTACTTGATAATTTGTGTGGTTGCTCTAGTAGTTGTTAGAGACATTTCTGAGCTATGACAATCAAATTATCCGATAATAAGTTTGACAATGTTAATTAAATACTTAGAAAAACTGCAAGTATATGATGTATTTTTTCCAACATTTTCTTTCGTTTATAGTGGGCTATTTGTATTCCACTTGCAAACATTATTCAACTTGCAAGCGCAAAATTTAAATTCTATACTTGAAAAATTGTGTGTAACGTTATATTATCTACATCAATTTAAAATAAAGACGGTTGTATAACGCAAGTTGACTCCAAATTATTTCGACAATGAGAGGTCTTACTTTAGGTGCATCGGCTGCGGAATTTCCGGCACTACACGTATCATTATTAAACCTTTATTTTATATATATTTCACTTTATCAGTTTTTATAATTACCAAAAAATTAACAGGTAATTACATGCCTTTAACTAAAAAATTTTTTGCGGATTTTGAGAGCGCATAAATAGCGCATTATTATATAATTTATTCATTAAGATTTAGTTAAGTGGAGGGGGGGGGGCAGCTAGGCAGACGTCAGATAATTGAATAGCAAAAAAAATAAATATTAGATTATCTTAAGTTTACTATTTTTCTTAATTTGCTTGTGCTGAGTTTATATAATAGTGATAAAAAAAGAGAAATTTGATATATTAAAAGTATACTTATGTATTTTTATTTCTGGATGCTTGTCCTTATATTTTATACGCGCATATTATATTATTATAACTTTTGGAACTGTGTGTTATTTGTTGGTCTGTTAGACATTGATTAATCACTCATTGGACATAATAATCTGTAGATCAATATCTTTGGTACTACTAGTATATTAGTCTATAAATACCTAGTAATGGAACTATACTTGTATATCTAATTGTTGCAAAATGTTTGGGAACACTTACGTCAGTTATTATGTAGCAATTATTATACGTAATTAATTCGTTTTTCATTTTATAAACTGTATGCAACAAATATATTCTCTTTCTCTGTAATATGCATACATCTACTTTTTCTAAAATATTCTAAAAATCTCAATTCTATATCTTCATATAATCAACCAAAAAAGCTAATATTAACAAACAAATTTCGTGAATACGTCTTGAAACTAAATAACTACGAAAACAAAACAAATTATTTATCTTATATAATGCTTATACAATTCAATGATCATTTTTTGCTGTAGTTTTATAATATATAAATAACTTTTAAACAAGAATAAGTGGGACCCTAATAAATATTTGTCCGAATAAATTTTTGGATAAATATTTATTAGAGTTTTATAAAAGTTAGTGACAAAAGTCGCTCATTTTTCCCGCGATTATGGAACTTAATTATGTGTCAAATAAAATCTTATGATGAGACATCAATCCCAAAAAAATTTCAAGTTGAACTGAAAATTGATTTAACAGATATGGGTGGCCAAAATAATTGTTTAAAAACGTTAGCCCATACGCTTTGAGGTATGAATTTTTATGTTAGTCTAATAATTTAATTAAAACTTTGTATCCCTGGGGGTTTTGCTAGCTGTAACGAATTTGAAATCAATTTTTGGAACTTTTAAATGGCCGATTTAACATAGTTGATCGTATATCATGTTTTAAAAAATGTTTTAATTTCTATGAGAAATTAAAACATTTATAGGAGGTTTTTTTGTGTAGCTAATTATAAATCTGAAGTCAGATCTTTAGAAAAAAATGACTGATCCAGTATGGTGAACGAAAATTAAAAAACTTTTCTGTTTTTATGAAGATCAATATTCAGTCTATTAAAGTTGGCCGACCAAATAATTTTTATCAAATACTATTTCTGTGGTTTATATTGTGATGCTGATTGAAAATCTCAATTCAGATTATAACAAATAAAAATAAATGAAGGTTGCATGCTCGGTCTACAATATATGATTGGCGATATTAATTATTTTTATTTGTTATATTTAAAAAAAACTTTTTCTTACGTAACTCGGAGAAATATGTATGACGAAGGTTTTACGCATTTATGCAGTAAAATGACCTTATTTATATACCTTATTATATTACCTACATTATATACACTGAGAGAAAAATATTTGATATTTGTAACTATTAAATTTTATAGGGGCGAATTAACTCAATGTGAGTCGCCACTGCTCCTATTAAATATATCGTTATTTTTTACTAAAATGATAATTAAATTTGACACTATATAATGTTAAATTGATACTGTATAGTGTCAAATATAATCATTGTTTTAGTAAAAAATAACGATATTGAGTAGGAGCAGTGGCGACTCACATTGAATTAATTTGACCCTATAAAATTTAACAGTGTACAATTACATATTACTATAATTATGATTATTACTGCTATAATAATAATAATAATAATAACAGTAACTATATAATTCTAGCAACAAATGTATATAGTTGATAACCTAAAATGACTTATGTAGTTATAGTTATTATAACCATAAAATAGTTGAAATTACCATAAAAATGATTCAAGTGACTATAATTTTATAGTTATATTTTGGGGCAACCATATTTTTTATGGTTATCACTTCAATCATTTTTATGATAATTTCAACTATTTTATGGTTATAATAACTATAATTATAGTTATTTTAGGTTGTCAATTATATACATTTGTTGCTAGAACTATACACATAGTTACTGTTATTATTATTATAGCAGTAATAATCATAATTATAGTAATATGTAATTATAGTTACAAATACCAAATATTTATATCTCTGTGTACCTATATAGGTGTAAAAAATTTCCGATTATCGCATCACAATGATCCCCTTTTTTCTACTTTTAAAGCAGACGTTTATTAATGTTATTAGACGAAGCTTTATTTCGCATGAAAATAAGAATCTTCTGTTAAATTCCAGACATTGTTTCGTGTTGTAACGTGATTTCCGCTGAAACGTGATGAGATACGACGAAAGTCCGCGCGGTGGATCTATCAATACAATTTAATTAACAGAATGGCGTTGTTACACCGAGGAGTTAATTTCGGATACGCTAAGCCAGTGCAATAGTTCGCCGTTTTAGCCGTCCGACCAATTAAGCACGTGATCTGCATTTTCTTCATGTCTACGGATGCCCTACTGTCGGTCGCGTGAATGTCCCGAGAGTCCAATAATGAAATAAACATGGGCGCTGTACACAGCGAATAATTTAATTCTACATGTGTTTAACTACATGTTGGTTCGCACTGACGACTAATGCCAATAAATTGTCTATAAAGCGTATGGCAAGATAAAATGTTGACATCCATACCTGTGCTTGAAGCGCAAATTGAAACATTATATGACTATTATATGTCGCGCAATTAAAATAATGGGACGTTATACGCATACGAAACAATTATTCGCTCATTTCGCGTTTAAATGATCGATCCTCGTCATTCGCATAAAACACACCACACTCCATTACTTCGACGTTGCTTGCACATCACTTAGTTTCAAGTAAATTTTCGCAGAAATTCAATTACATGATTTGACCCAGTATTTACTAGAACAAAGGTTATTTTTAAGTATTCTCAGAAATAGTCTATAGAAATTGAATTCTAAAATTGTATTCTTTCTTTTTTATCTCACGTAATTAATACTTCGTTTTAAATAATTGCAAATAAAAATCAGGTCACTTTAAAATTATAATTTACCTTCTTGAAAGTATCAAAAGATTTATCGTATGCGTAACAAAAGAATTTTCACCTTAGCTCGCGAAACGAAATGTCACATTTGCTCGAGTAGACACGAGCCATAGCTGACGTTGCATATATAGTATGAGGAGCGTCATGTAACACTTTAAACGCTCACGTAGCACTTGACAAGCAACACTGATATCGTTAACCTTTTGTAACTCGCTCGACTTTAACGTAACTTGAGAACTTTTGACATATTCTGTTAATTAACGATGCAATTTGTAATCCATCATTGCGACCAACAACAAATACAGTTTTCTAATGTGGCGTTTTTTTTTTGTTAAAAGTTTCTTTAAAAATTTTATATATTTAATTATTGCATATACAATATGTTTTTAGAAACATTACGATTCCTTCATAGACGCTTCTTCGCAAAATTCCGTCAGATTAAAAAGAATTTTCAAATTTTCAAATTTCACTTTATTCGTGAAAATATTTGTGTATACAATCTTTAGTCTTTCGAATCAATGGTTACTTAACGTTGAGTAACTTTTAGTACGGACGAGAGCACGCAGACTCGGATATACTCGATATTCATATGCAATGATCCGTGCATACCTATCTAACGGTACGTAGCCATTGGTGTTCAATGCAATCACGGCGGTACTGGCTGTGTTTGCGAAACGCATACCGCCTCTAACCATCTAACTTATCCATATATAATTATCCAGACTACTACATCTTGCTCGCGTACCTCGGATAACGTCGTAAATATATTTATACGTGTACGTGAGATGTCACGATTGGGATGAACGTGAGACCTGCGACGATCTCCAGTTCTCACCACGGAAATTCTCGATTAACGATATGTCCGTTCGGTATTTCAAAGAAACTGCTAATTCACGATTCGGATTACACACGCCTCGTACGATCGATCTGAGGAAAGTGTACAGTAACGCGAATTAAAGTAAGAGTATTATTATCTCAATCGAGCATTATTAACTGTAATCTCGATAAAATTTAAATACATAAAGTAAAATTCAAAATTAATGTAAACTTAGGTTACTTAATAGCGAATTCGATTAGACGCACTCAGTACGTTCTAGTATATTAAAGCTGTTGTACATAAATTGTCATAAAAATGTTTAATATAAATAGTACAGAAACTGGTTAAACACCGTTAAATCATAAAATCCTCAATATATTTTATTGTGCTATTAAATAAATATGTGTTTTATAATTCTAAATACTTGCATTTTACCTGTACATTTTTAATATGCATTAGTCCAATCAAATTTGGTGTAAGTTCAAATAAATACAGTCTTTATGATTTTGCACTATAAAGTGGCTTTTTAGGGCTTAGATCAATATTGATGATGAATTGATTATGATTATGATCAATATTTATTATTGCATAAGAAGTAATTGATTGCATAACATTACTGATTGTTTGAAGGCTCAAATAGTCTTCGGATAACCTATATTATTTAATATTAATTATTGTACAATAATATTCATTATAATCAAAATCATTTGATCAATAATAGTGATCTATGCTCTATAGGTCACTTTATACCTATCAAAGGCTATATTGAGCCTCTTGACCATTTGTTTGGAATTGCTTAAAGGAGATATCGATATTATCGTACAAGATAACTGTCGATAATAATGAGCGTAAAGAAATGTTATTCAATTAACACGTCTTACAAAACAATCTTTGTAATGAACATGTTTTACGTATGTATCTGATCAAGATATTTTAATTTTGAATGATATTTGTTGAGGAAGCGTTAGAATTTCCCAAAATACCATTTAAGAAAATTAAAAAGGAGAATGATAAATTGTATGGCTTTATATTTGGATGCACATAACTTTTCTACATTATGATTTCACTTGATCAGTTTACTTTTTACTTTGGTTTATTTTGAATGAGATAAGTCACGCTTATACATTAATTTCTTTATTCGGATGTTTACAAATAAATTAATTTTTCTGCCAAATGAAATATGAAAATAAAATAAAAATAACGCCAATAAAATAATACCAAATAAAAACAAAATAAAAATAATGATATATTTATAGAGATCACGCAAATTATACCGTTACTGAATTAATCACTGACATTGAAATGAGACATTAAGATACTCAACTGTTGAGACATGGAAACCATAATGACCGCAATGGTAGCAAACAATTAATTCTGTTCACAACAGAAGGATCACCACAGGAACAATTAATCCCGCTTTCAGAGAACGGACCGCAATGCCCATTTGTGTAGAAAGGAACGTCCAAGGTATCAATAGAATCATTAGAGAGAGAGAGAGAGAGAGAGAGAGAGAGAGAGAGAGAGAGAGAGAGAGAGAGAAGAAAAATGTCGTGCCTCTTTCGGCAGACTGAAACAATTTCAGCCATTTGTCTATCAATGACTACATCCGGTGCTGTATGCACATTCTCGTGATTCTTTCGTCCACGATCTCGCATTCCGTTTTCGCCGAGGTTTTCGCTTTCTTTCATTTTTACATTTTACTGAAACTGGCCCCGTACCAACTGAATAGCGCATATCCGGTGCATATCTCGCGCTTAGGAACAGGCCGATTATCTGCTAGATATGACTAACGGCTGCGGTCGTAGATGCAAAAGTCAATTCGTCCGCATATTTCCGCGCTATACGAATAGGTTAGCGCGATGACTTGTACCCCGACTGCAGTTTTACCAGTGCGACACGATGGCTCCGGGGTTTTCTTGAAATTCTCTCCACGGTGCACTATGCAAACGGGCTGATGTAAGCACAGCTTGCCAGATAAGTTCGCTCATATTGCAAACTTATTTCTTTCTGTTCTGATATATATCTCTCAACTGGACTGATAATTTAATAACGTATACGCCTGTACTTTCCATTCCCTCTGTAATACGTATTTATGAGGAGAATTATATATATTTGTAATGAAAATATTTTTTAATTAAAAATGGATCAATTACATTTATCATAACGTTAAAATTTTACATTATAGAAATAATGTAACTGAGAATGTAATTGAAATGTGAACCTTTTCGTAATTTTCATACGATCGATTGAATGAAGAAATGTTACTGTGTAATTGCGTGACAGATAATAGGTACATGTATCCCATTTAATGCAGTATACAGCATGATGAGAATGCATTCTATAATTTAGTTTGCTTTGTCAGTCTGTCATGCTTTCATATGTTGTTGTAAAGAGAAAATCCTATGAGCGTAACGTTTCATTGAACAGAAGTAAAACAGAGTTCTTGTATTACATTAGCAACTTTGTTTTAACATATATTAATATTAGAGAAATACACAGATTCGAAAAATCCGGAAATGTCATGTTATTAACATCTCTTGTATTTTTCTCGAACTATGTACACGTTTTCTTTTTTTCAATCTACTTTCCAACTGTCAATTTTCGTGTATTATTCGTGAACATACGAAGTAGATAACAATGAAACATGGAAAGCATATACCTAAATTATTATGTGAATTTTGAAGTAACGTCTGATTGATACTACGGAGAATTTCCATATTTTATTTTTTGCGTATTAATTACTACGTATAGCTTTGAAATAAGAATTATTACGTCGTGCATAATTGGGTAGCTTTTACATTAAAAGAACTGAGTGCTTTATGTTCAAAACTTAATAATAGACTGCTACAGTTCTTTTATTGTAGAAATGAACGCGATGGTATTTCTCATATCTATTTCCAACGAGACTCTCTTTTCATATCATATTTACTGAGACTGCCAATTATATCGTAATACTTCATCTTTTTTTATTTTCGACATACAGACGGTTTTTAATTTATAGTACGTCACAAACGTTATAAAATTACAAGCTAGCCTGGATTCATGGATATGAATTATTTTTCACCGTTCGCCGTCAACTATTGTGAACACTGAAAGCGTAAGGATCGCAATAAATCATCCGGTTTGGAAGTAACTGCCCGATTAATTGAACACAGTTGATTCCGGTGTAAATTCGGCGCCAGCCGTTTGGCAGGTTCGCGTGACCTACACTTGTCTCGTGGTTTTATCGTGCACGATATATGGATTGTACGGGTCGCGAGATCGCTGCTCGTCGGGATAACGTCGATAAAGCGGAATTGTCGGCCGAATAGGAAAGGGCAGCTCGATCGTTTCTAGAAAAAAAAAATGGCCTATTACTCCCTCGATTCATGATCGGCGGCGGATCCATGCTTCTCGATCTTTTACGGGCCGCTTACTCTCTGTACAACTGTCGAGCCTACGACTTATTGCCAATTTTGCAAGCAATGGTGTAGTTCATGCTTGACACTATATTCTGGATGACTTGTGATTATACTATTTGTCTCTTTCTTTCTCTTATTTATTTTATCATTTACTTTATTAACACTATTGCATAACAATTGAATATTTTCATTTCTTTTAACTTATTATAATTTTATTCGTGAACCTTTTGATGAAACAATAATGAAATTTAACAAATAATATAAAAAATAATGCTTGATTACTTGGATACAACATAACGTCTTAGGTTTTTTAAATTGGTTATTTTTTCTGGTTATGTAAAACAGTGTAAAATATTCGCGTTTGAAAACTTTGGCAAAAATATCTCAAGTCCAAAAGCCGTTGTGTCTTGTTACGCTGTTGCTTGTAGGATACGACCCCCAATAAGCGATAAGCATTTAGGACTCTTTAACGGTTCACGTAGGATGATGTCACCCCTGAAAAAGGCCAATGAATCAGTCAGCTGTAGAGAATGGATTTCTGATAGCGACGTTGATGGATAGGATTTGGAGTTGATGACATGTATTACACGACGGTTTCAGTTACACGGTAGACATGAGTACACACGTGTTGCCTAGAGTAATCTGGGGAAGCCATTCAATTCCAAGTGCGTTTATACGAAAATCATCTGGCTTGATTATACATATTGCAATTTAGATAATAATAAAATGAGAATTCTTAATTAAATTACCAATATTTTTTTATAAATAGATACATCTCTCACCACTTAAAAAAAAAAGCAATATTATTGGAGCAGTTCTTTTATAAATATTCTGATTTTAAACGAAAGAGATTTTGAAAGAAAGGGACCTTTAACAGAAAAAGAAAAATACTACAATGAGAGACTAGAGATTTTTAATTAAGATAGAGATTCTTTTTTCATAATGTCAAGAATGCGTGCTACCGTTCCGTCCAAACGTATTTCTTCACCGATTTCCATTGATCAAATCCACTTCCAATACTGGCAGTTTCGACTTCACTTTGACGGATTTTGATTAGCTCGAGCGACCGGTTTTCTGTAACACACCTGCAGCAGCCGCGGGCCATTGGAAAAATAACATTCGCTGGGTGCAACGTTCTGTCGTTCTCGCGACAGCTTTCGTTTCATTTAACGAAATTTAGCCAGAACGTGACACCGGTACATCGCGTCGCGCGCGGGTTACATTTCGCGTTGGGTCTACGCGTCCTGAATTCACAAATCCCCTTCGACGATCTCTTATTTCATCGACAGAGAAACAGCAGGTTTATTCCCCCTGATGTAGAATCGCCGAGATTTAATCAGTTGGACGGATTCGTGTCGGGCTGTCTCTCCGGCGCGATCTCCGAGACGGAGATGTATAAGGAGCCGGGAATTGGTTTAGACTACTCGGCGGGTACAAACGTTGAATGAACGCCGCCGTCAGCGGGAAAAAGGCCGAGGGACAGGGAATCTTGCCGCCGCCGCCTCCTTAAAATTCGTTGAGCGCAAAGAGGGAGCGCGCTAGTCTGAACCCCTTCTTCTTTATCTACTTGGCTTTGCCTCTTGAAGGCCGTCAGGAGCTGTAGCGGAAGGAATTGAATTGATACTGAGAAATCGTATTCGAGATGGTAGCCTGAGAGTGGAAACAATAGCTGAGATACACTTCCGATTACATTCAATTACTTAACGTCCGGATCTCTGTTTTCTTACAAGATGCAATTCCATTGCATACGTCGAACGGATCGCTTTAGCTTCATCAATATTATTTATTCATTCTATCGACTTATGCGTCATAAAATTTAAAATGATTGCAATATATTAATATTAAATCGCGTTTGTGGGCTCATCAATGCGAAATGGAACGATCCTTCAAAGTTTTGTGTATGAAATAGAATGCGACTTTTATGAACGATAGTATAGAACTTTGCATCAATTTTATATCGATAATTCGATATACGATTGGAATGTCTATAAAACGATGGTTACTTATTGGTCTGTCTTAAATCTCTCTCTCTTTCTCTCTCTCTCTCTCTCTCTCCTTTATCGCAAGACGACTCTCTTGAGATGAGAGTACAGTCTTTTGTATTATCTCAAAGTAAGTCACTGTACGAGAAATGAGACCCCTTTGTTCTTAAGATAAAAAAAATTCATGCAAGCTTGATCTAAAATATCTTTGTTTAGTTGCTTTGACCAATAAACCAACTTCAATGAAATTAAATTCTCAGCTAAATAACAGAACAATATATAAGTTATCACCAAAGGTATCGCTAACTCTCTCTCTAAAATACAAACATTTTTTTAATTTCTAGAATTTCTAGATTTTTGAATTTCACATATTTAAGTTGCTAAAAATCGACAAAGTATCACGAAGATTTAGATGATATAAATTTTGAGCATTGCAATTTTTTAAATTAAAGTTTTATTTATTATATTCTTTCTTTCTTTTAAATTATGAGCAAAGTTCTGATTTAGAAAGAAAAAAATTAACTATTGCTACAACATACTCAATCTCAAATCTTATATATATAGAATTGTTACACTATTATAGGCAATAATACGCGACAAACATATTATACTTACTCATATATTAATCAACAGACCAGAAGTTTGATTTTTCTATTATATACATATAATTAATCTTCCATATTCTCGTGTAATTTATTCGCGAGATGTAATATCTGATTTCTATGTCATTAAAGGGATTGTAATTAAAAAGTCCAAATGCAAATTTTTCCGTCTTATGCAAATTTATGCTGAAGAAGATCGAAAGCGTAAATTCCTTGAATTGGAAGGATCGTACCTGTGGGAAATAAAGCGTCGTTTGATATTCAGTCTGGAGGGCATAGAGTCCTTGAGATTTCATAAGCAATCTTAGCATACCTCTTTGCAATATCTTCCAATAATATCCGCTAGATTCTCTTTATTGGTTTTAGCGAGGCTAATGAAATTTATGAATCAATGGAGAAAGACTTTGATGTATCTAATGCTGATTTATTATTATTTTATTCACAGTCTATATACATAATGTATTAAATATTATATCCATGAAAGGATTTCTATGTACAGAAAATTTGTAGACTGATAGAAATGGAGTGAAAATTCTATTTTATTAAAAGTTTAAGAAAATGCGTGTTATTTAAAAAATAATTTGCATAATTTACACACTGAGAAAAATTTCCGTTCAAAAAGTAACAAACAGATATTTCCGATTGATTTTGATCGGATTTATAAGACTATCTTCATAAAGCCCGGAAATTTTTCTCAGTGCAGTTATTTATTTTTAGAAAGTAGGTATTGATATGTGAAATTGCTTAATTTCACGTAGATAATAATTTCATTATTATTTGATTATTATTTTAATATCAGAAAAGAACGAGTTAAGTGTGTAAAGGTAATGTAATTATACAATTGTCGAAGATATTGTTGAAATCTGATTGTACTGCACAGTGTGTAACGAACCGGCTTAAATTGGGTCGACTACAATGACCCTTTGGGAGTAAGTGAATAGCTTTGGGCAGTTCGCATGCTGTTTATCAAGGCTCAAGTGGAGCGTTCATCGATTTACCAAACGGATCGGCAGTATTCACGGTACATTAGGCTAACTGTAGAAACCACGTGTGATTCCGCAGAGAGTAAGAGACCTAATTACAACTGCGTTGCGTCTCAAATCACGATTTACACCTCGCTTCAACACCGTTTCGTGTATGCATCATTAGTGAGAGATATCCTGTAATAGAACAAAAATCTAAGGAGAATAAAAAGCCCTTTGCTGGAATTATTTAAATCGGAATTTTTACATTCTTATGTGATCGCGTTGAATTCGCAAGTAGATATTTATTTGCTCATAATAAAGATTAAAGTGAACGTTCAAACCAAATATCAAGAAATTAAGTGTGAATTGTACACATTACAAAAACATTACAAAGTATTAACGTATATAATGTGCACATAACGTTACAGTAGAATACATATATTCCTTTTTTGCATATAAAGCATATTTTACGCAAAATATAGGATAATTCCGGTATTTATATTGCGCGGGATTTACGCTGCAAAAGTAAAAAAAAAATAGAAAAAAATATGTAGGGATAATTTGCACGCAACCACTCTGTTATACGTTTTTATGTTACATTAGTAATAAATACTGTATTATGATTTTAGTTTTATCGTTAATATTACTATAATAAAATTATAAATGTCAGTTGAATCGATCTGTTAACGTAGTAAGTAATCAAGTTATTGTAGTAAATTGAAATATTTTTTATAACTTTTTATAAATTAAAAAATTTTTTATAACTTTTTATAAAAATCGTAAATAAGAATACTATCTTGAACATTAAAGATTTTTTTATATTATAAAACATATCTAGATTTTATTAGTCGCTTTAATTACCGCTTCAATTTACTCGCTTTAATTATGTACACCGAAAAAAATTCACTATAATTTTACTTTTGATACGGAAGATAAATTTATGGCATGTTATATAACTATTATATTTATTGATAGGTTTACAAAATTGTTTAGAGAGAGAGAGAGAGAGAGAGAGAGAGAGAGAGAGAGAGAGAGAGAGAGAGAGAGAGACATGTTTCAAGTTATCTCGCTTTTTCTAAACCGATAATGACAATTTCATAGGAATACGCAATCTATTCTTATTACATCTATGGTTATATCGTTGCAGTACAGACGAATGTAAAATAAGAATAATGTAATCTGACATCTGCAAATTCTGACATTCTCTCTCTCTCTTTCTGGTAATTTTTAAAATAAACATGTGGAACATTACCATTACATAATGCACTACAATATTTAGCTTTGTAACGTATGTGTAATACAGAGAGCACATAAAATGTATAAAACATGAACCTCTTTACAAATTTCTACATTTATAGATGTTTAAATATGTCCGTTGGTCCTCTCTCAATTAGAAAAGTTTAAACTTTACTCAGAGCATTACAACGTTAACGCCATATTTTTCAACTTCACCGTAGGTTAAAATTATCGTAGGTGACCATAGGTGCTCGGTCGTTCTAGTTCTTGCTGTACTATAATTATTACCGTCGTGATGTATTGCGGCAGCCAATGCGGGCACTAGTTCCGTTTCGAGAGTTTTTGTCACACCTGCCGATGTGTGCTTCTACAAGCGTAAGTTTTTTTGGTGTTGCTCGTTACGTCAGAAAAATTGCATTCCTCTTTTTCGTCCATTACGGTCGCTTTCTAAGCGCGTTTCGGCGCAAATAGGAATGTTGTACGTTCATTACTCTTCTCGTTAAGTGTTCTTACGTGCTATTTGAGGTAAAGACAATATATTATTTGGGCTACTGTGTTCCTAAAGCTCTGCTTCTTATAACTACCGCTGCGCAATGGAGTAATCTGAGGCGCTCATTAGTCGTTTTTGATGATGCACGAAAATTTAACCGCACAATTTAAAACTTACACGCATGTTCATAAACATTGCACATACATAACTGATTTAATGCTTTAACTTTTATCCTTTAAATAAGTGGGTAAGATGGCCACAGATAGTTTTCCTTAATACTTTGTTCTGGAAAATAAAAAGTATTGCTCAGAAACTTTCATTAAGTTCTTTATTTTTACATATCTTTATCTCAGAGTGTATAACTAATGTAAACTTAACGTAACATAATATGCTAGTAAAAAATTTAATTAAGGAATTGAATTTTATATATTGGGGTTGTTCTGAACTCTCTTACTAACATATGTATTATTAAGTTACCTACTTACTTAAAAGTTAAAAGAGTGTGTTATAATTATTTCTTATACTTTTATCACATATTTACATTGATTGAAACAATTGATTTCTCATTATTTATTATTGCGATTATTCTTAAGATGCGTCCAGATTATCGAACATTAAGCCGAATTTTATGCCACGAGTATTTCGGTGAACATTTTATTGCCGAGCTGCGATCACATGCTTACTGAAATGTTCGTGCACGGAGAGAATTTTTTCTTAGAGTTTACCCTGAACATATGATAGTTCTGGGACAACATTGTATTTCAAAGAATTTTATTTATTATATTTCTCTCGTTCATTAATAAAACTACAATAAAACTTAAAATAAGTTTGACTAATTATTTACTAAAGTTCATAATAAAAATCTTTAAAATATTGTATTGTACCACAACTATTGTTTTCATAAATTCAGGAATTTTAAAAGATAATTTTCTTCGTGTGGTTTAAGGTTTGGCTTGACAATCTGGACATACTTTTATTTCTCCTTAATATTGACATTGTGTATTTATTAAACCATGATTCGAAGTACACATAAATCCGTGATAAACCGAGCAGTACTTCCGCGGAATTATTTTAACACTTATAAACGTTGTCGGAAAATCGCACCAAGAAAATATAGATTTATTTTACACATTTCACTAGACGGGTAGTAATTGATCAAATTACACACCCTGTAAATCCCTCAAAACTATGCGAATAGTCCGCAGCTTCGCGGAAACTTGATCTCACACGTTGCGCAACTGGCAACTTTGGCCGGGAAGTTACTTTCTCGTAATACGCGCTCGTGGGGAGGTCGTCCAACTCCGCACTCGGAAAATCGAATCGTTTCGAGACGATATGTTTACGTGAGTGTCGGGTCTCGAGGCGCCGAAAACGACTGCGGCGTAATATAAAGTTCCGAGATGGATGTCGATAGTTGTCTTTTGATTAAAGAACTTTCCTCGCAAATTCAGACAGATAGGTATTTAACGTTCTCCGGGACGAATTTAGTATTAAACATAAAAATCCTAAATTATTTCATGTAACGTGAATTACAAAACAGCACATAATTAATAATAAATTAATTTGGACCGCTATATGAATAAATCAAATTAAATAAGAAAAGAGCCAATATTATTGAGACTAGATTTAGCCTAACAATATTTTTAAATGTAAATTTTAAATATTTCAGATATAAATAGTGGCGTTTGCAGCTTGAAACGCCATCATAAATTAAAGCTGAAATAATAATCGTAATTAAATTGATCATTGATTTGATAATAATGCTACATCTTAAGACACTGTAAAGAACTTATTGCGAAAAATATCCTGGTTAAGATAATATCTGTAACATAAGAATTTTAAATATATAACATTCGCAAAAACACCTGCGCGTGGCTGAATGCTCTTTATAATATTTTATGTTTGTAAGATAATATTTTTTCGCAATAAGTTCTTTACAGCGTTTACGAATGCTATTATAGTATCGTTATGAAATTAATTTTATTATTTCAGTTTAAGATTATATTTAAAGTGTGATGGTAATAAGGGTAGTTTATATAATTGAAAGATATATTTATAGATGTGTATATGAAAACATTATAGGCGCCATGCTCTCTAGCTTTGATCGTATTGGCCTTTCTCTAACTTATTTGATTGACGCACATAATTTTTATGTTAAATATCACGATGAAAACTTCAGCACGAATTTTTTAAAATTTATGTATCGATTTTATGCCGGCTTATACGGCTTTCCATCATCATGGTCGAGGCAGGATGCATCTACGGTTGACTTAAGTAATAAATGCGGCCGAGCTATGTCGGATGCAAGCCGCGCATATACTTGTATTCGCTATATTGTGGCGAACAATTGTGGTGTTATATCAGTGACCAAGAATACGAGACCTCGGGCCCTTCGTATGAAATACGAGCGGCGTCTCAACAAAATACGGACCAAAGAAGGATTTCCCAAAACTTTCCCTGCTGCAGTATGCTGTGAGTGCATGTAACAAACGAGAACATTATAACTTTTAATAGCCCGACATTTACATCAAAACAGATTACTGCAATCTGTTATACTGTTGGTTCGTAATCCTCTAGTGCGTTCAGATAATTTTGAAATTTACCTCCCGATTGTTAGCTCCACTTACACGCGTAGTTCGCTGTACCCATCCTACGGATGTAAATAGGATTAATTTTCCTATTATCACTGCTATTAAACCATTTATATATACTTCATCGCGTCTTGAGTCCCACACTTGTGTTTACGCTCGCCATTCGTCCGCGTTCCTGTGTACTGTTTTAGAGTATAAGTAATCAGCATCGCGATAACTTGAATCCTGAGTACACTCAGGCATTGTATACCAAGAAGCGGCAGCGGTAGCTTCGCGAGGATACATTACCGGAGATTATGGCGCCGTGAATACTAAATCTTCCAGAGAACGGCGAGCGGCTCAAACCGCGCTAACGAGAATCGTGATTTACGCGACGCTGACAGTTTTCGTCTCCTCCATGTCCTCCTCCTTCTCTTTCCTCGGTCTTACGTCCATTCCTTGTGTATCGTCGCCTGTATTATCCGCCTGTAGTGCCGATGTACACACGAACAAAGGATAAGATTTGATAAGCGCATTCGCCTCTCCGCAATCGAGTGAGGAAACAACAGAAGTCATTGACGTTACGAAACTCTGTTCCTGAACAAGCTCGAAACGTGTCGTGCATTCGAGAGCGTGCGAGGTCCAAGCGGACGAAGCATGAAGAACGTCGAGAACTCAAGATGGAGGTGCAAGGGTGAACTAGCGGAGTTAAAAAGTCACGTCAACCATCCGGGAAATTGCAGGATTTGTCGGACCAGGTCCGTGAAGACTATGGCGCTGCTTGTGAACCGAAAGAGGAGACAATTGGGAAAGATTGGAGACAATTTCCAAGTTCCGGATGAAGCTTACCACCGGGCCGCGCGTGGCCCTGCCTCGGTCATTTCCTGAGTTACTATCCTCGGGGAGTACGATGATTACATGAACCACCTTACTCTATAGCAATCAACACTCTCGCGCCTTCTTGCAGAGCGCTCCCAACGTGTGTTGCATTGAAATATGCATATATATCTATAACGAGAATCGATAAAAAGATATACGTGACAGATTATCGTAGAAAGATGCTAAACAAGTAGCATTCTTCTCTGAAAGAAAATATGATTGAATACAATTAAAGATAATTTGACTTTCTTAATTTTTGATCTTAAATTCGAATAAAACATTATTAAATTAATAAAATGTCGTAAGACCGTGATTTGTATATACAATATATAAGTAAATAATGAAAGCGCGTACACATTATTAAATTACCTTATAGACCAAGTTTTACGAAAATCGAGCGAGCAGTTTATAAAATATAAAAGGATGTGATCCCTTGAAAGGAGTCATCGACCCACAAAGGGTTACTAATTAATTATGAATTCGTAAGATAATTAATATTCAGATCTGTTCTATTGTTTTAAAACTTTATTGAAGTACGGGAAGATAAATAAATAAGCTAAGATCGTCCAATGAGTAACTTTAATGTAACGTGCATATAACTTCTCAAAACTATTCAAATAATGTGACATTTGTGAGAATGTATAATACATTGTAACTAATAATAAATTGAAGATAACATCGTGTTACTCGACAACGAGCTTAACGAGTTATAACTGCAGTATTATATATTTGCTCCGACTAATCAACTAATCATTTTACAAAGCATACCCTGTCAGTTAATTAACGAGTTGAAAGATAACCGGAGCAGGGAGAAACAAGAACCCCAAGAGATGTTCCATTAATCCATGTTCTAATTCACGGACCAACCTAAATCAGTCGATGTACAATATATTCACGACTGACCTACCTTTACATCGAACTCGAGGATTGTACACCAGAGGAAAGTACTAATTCTTTGAGCATGCGCTTCGCGTAATTATATCATGCCATGGCTTTGGTATAAATCTCCGCGAGCTAAATGTTCGCGACAGAAAGTCCGATAAAACCGAACATTTTTTTATTTCGATAAACGAATTGTTTACGAAGTTGTGAGGCATATATCTTTTCGTATTCTACTGAAAGCTCGATAATCAACTTTGGCAATAACGAGTGATATCACTGTCTCAGGACAATTTTATACACGAAGTACTGTAATTTAATATCCGTCATGGATGTTGCATGAAGTCGGAAAAGGTTTCTCGTTTTAATTACGGGATAAATTGCATCACAGATCCTTTCTTACGACAATATGCTTTTACACTGTTTGTACATTATTCTGTGAATTGTAATTAAATCCAACTTGCTTCTATAGATATTACGCAGCAAATTACTTTTATATATTGTTCTTGAGTATATCTAGCGTTACACATATATAAAATGTATTTTTACAATACTATTTTAATATCAGAGATAATCTTTTTACATTATCGTATCGTATTATTTATTAGAGTGAAGTTATAACTGGTGAAGTTAACTTATACTCTACTATTACTCGGCGAAATAAAATTACAGCTATAATTTTTTAGTTAACACATTACAGTTTATTTTTACTCATCGGTTATAAGCTATTGTTTGTCCGATAAATATTTTAATCTCTAAAATAAGATATAAATAATATAGGTAAATTAAAATAGTACAACCTTTGTCTTCAACTTTGCAATGTACAACATCAATTATCGTTAATTATATATATCTATAGAGGAAATATCCAAGAATAGAAACATTGGAAGTAATGGGACTAATATGTGTGTTATTAGGCGTATACTCGGAGGAATACAATAAGCCTCTCGAGTAATGGCCCACTTGTGGCAGAATTTCTGAAATAATAAGCATTTACACATGCGAAGTCTCGTTCCCGCCGAGCCAAGCTTCATCACGACTGTTTAACACGGCCAGCAAACTTCGTCGGACTATCGGAGGATTAGCGCAACCGTGAACCTGAATCTCATAATGGGCTAATATCAGTCTGTACAAGCTATGCAAATGAAATATCGGTTCAGAGACTCAATGTTCTAGCTCGAGGAAATTTCCTGCCGTGAAATCACCGGTTACGGGGCACGAGGGCATCGAGAGCAGCAGGAAGCCGGAGAAGAGCGAGGCAGGCGGGTGGGATTAACGTTGCGGCCATCTTTGGGACAGGTCCAATGACCCGACGGTATCACCATCGGGATTAATCGTGATTGATTTAGGTAAGGCAAGTGCAATCGGAAAGCGGCAGTTCATACAGTTCATACTATGCATTGAAGAACCCTTGCCGCACATGGAATATTAATTCTCTTAAGTTGGCTCGACTGTCTTCCATTTTCTTCTTCGTTTTCCTCTTACAGCTGATTCGTACTTCGCAAAAATATCCGTTTGTCGTATTATTTTTGGTACCAAAGGTAGGAAAATTTCTTGAAAAATAAACTAGAAATAGTTTTCAAAGAAAGAACATTGTCTAAAAATATTTTGTTTCTTTCGCAAATACACGAATTTAATGTATCATTTAACGAATTTTTTAGGAAGTCTATAAAAATTTTTACGGAAATTTGAATTTATGGTATTTTATGATAAAAACATAAATTGAAATTTTTTATTTGAAAACAGACATAGAAAGTTAAGTTTATTACAAGTATTTGTAGAAGAGAGTTATTTGTAACGTTTTGCAATTAGTACGTTAATTATACATTTAACACTAATTGTGGATGTTTGATTTTTATTTTATATTTGTCGTGAAAGCGATTTTGATATTAGGCAAGTGAAACATGAAATCCATTAGCTGTATTTAATGTAAAATGCATAACGGTAGTATTACTCTGTCTCTGTCTCTTCTCTCTTTCTCTCTATCCTCATCTCTCAATATATCCCAAGCATCTCATGGGATTTAGACGAATTGCCGCGGTGCGGAATCGTTCCGGTCATCGATTGGCAATAATTTTCTGCAGAATTGGGACGTTAATTCAAAATCACTGTCCGCAAGACAAGGATTTCCGTGATCCGATTTGTGTTATCTCTCCTCGAAGTTTCCCCTCGGAATCTAGCGCATTGGCTAGCCTTCGACTGTCCTTCAATTTACAGTAATTATCCGCGTTTTGGACACAGGTCATTCATTACTATTCATCAAGCAGGCGTGATTTACTGTTTATCAGCTTGTACATGTTTATGTAAATTAGTAAACCTATATCACGAGAGAATATAGTCTGTGAGAATAGAAAAGTATATAAGTTACATTCGAAAAAGCATGTATCTCTCTCTCTCTCTCTCTCTCTCACAAAAATAAGTATTTATAATAATTAATCTTTAATAATTAATTAATCTTTTATATTAAGATATTTAACAGTTGATGATAACTGTTAAGTATGCACATACACGGAGAGAATTTTTTCTTAGAATTTACCCTGAAAATATGACAGTCGTGGGACAACATTGTATTTCGAAGAATATAAATCTCTCTTATTCATTAATAAAACTACAATAAAGTATAAAATAAGTTTGATCAATTTTACTGAAGTGCATGGTAAAAAGCTTCAAAATATTGTATTGTACCACAATCACCATATTTTCAGGATAAATTTTAAAAGAAAATTCTCTCCGTGTAATATTTGAATATCTTGAAGTAGCAAGAACTGAAATATAGATAATAATATTTATGTGAATATATGTGTTGAATATATATTTAAGGAGAATTATAAATAGATTGTCATTGGAATTTTTTTCCTATAATTCTAACTTGCGAAGGACTTAACGCATACTCGAAGTAAAATGCAGCGATAATTTTTCGATTTTTTTCGTTTATTATACATGATAAGGAGAAGCACAGATTTTAGTTGACCAAAATAACTTGTTATTATCTACGTTAGCATAGTTCCCTCGAGCCATAACCGGATTTGGACTTCCTGCGCAAGTACAAGTACTAGCTCGCAGGCACTAGAGAGCCTTTCATGCGTTACGAAACTTGCGCGAGCTGTAATTCTAAACTTTTCGTGTCACTAGAGACGGTGCGAAACGCAGTAGAAACGGATATCTTCCTAGCAAGTTACATCACATTATTTTCACACCACACATTCGTGTATTAATAGATCGCTGACACCGCAATGCTTTTCTATATCGAACGAAAGAATATGACGCGACAGCAATATGGGAAATAAAGCGAGAATGCAATTCAGAATTCCTGATATTTCGTATATAGTTTATACACATTAATAGCTTTATTCTTTTAATTACATTTAATAAAATTTTGCTTCTGTTATTTTATAATAAAATATTTTTTGTAGAACAATATGCTTTATATAGCTACAATTTTTTATAACAGTTGCTTATTGAGATGTATTAATAAATAGTCGTGCACGTAATAAGGAAAGTGTAACCACTTCTCTCCGGCCTCATTATTAAGGCCATAAACATCATTAGGATCGATCTGTGCATTGTGCTATGCCTAAGTTCATTCCAGTAATTTACGATGCTGCCACGCTATAACGGATATATGCGAAATATTTTAGACCTGCAATTTTATTCAATTTTAGTAATAGTTTCTTTGATCAAATGTTTTTAATAAAATTGCAATAGTTTTTATGTAACAAAAACGCTCATTGATTTTTAAATCTTGGAAAAGCAATTAAACATTCGAGATTGACTTTTGGTAAATAATTCTGTGCACGATTCCTATATAGGGTATCATATTGATAAGGAATTATCGAATAACGATGTTCTTACATGACGTATCTATACGCGGAGGTATCTATTCGATTTTATGAAAATTTATTCATCTGTCTATAGCTATTTGGATGATGAGGGCGACAATTTTTTCAGATCTTTATCGCGATTTAATGACTTACATAAAAGATCCATTTAACTAACCATTAAACTAATCTTCATTTTCACATTCTTTCCAATTTCTTTCTTCTCTTTATCGAGATCTGGACTTGCAAGTTTGATACGATTTCTTATTACTTTATTTTCTCTGCCAAAATAGAAAATCATAAAAAAGTAATTATGAGAAAATGAGCAATTTTACGATGTAACTTCATTTTTTTATTATTACCTGTTCATATTTAGAGATTCTCTCTCTCTCTCTTTCTCTCTCTCTCTCTCTCTCTCTCTCTATCTTCCTATTTATTTAGATAAAATTGGAGTGATTTATATTATACATTAAAAGATGCGAAGAAAAAAGATGTTTAAATAATTTCGATTTATAATATTTATTCCAATAAAAATAAATAATTTGCACGGACCGATATTTTATTAAATATATTTCCGAAGTATAATAACCGTTCATTTTCAATTTTATTCCGTGTTTCGATCACATAAATCTGTAGTTTCTTAAAATATTTATGTTTAATTAGCGGAATATAATAGATGACTCGTAAGAAAAGTGCGCACCATCTGTGCCAGCTACCATCCACACTAACGCATGAAAGTTCGTAATTACATTCCTTTAGAATACTCTGTGTGCAGTGAAAAAAATTCCTAGTTTCTATCGTCCGTTTAACTTTGTTCGATTGGCGTACGCCACGTGGAAATTCAAAGCAAGGCCCTCGGCAGCGAGTCGATCGACTGGCAGTACAGTGTACACCCAAATCGGTTCCTATCAAGAGAAACGATTAAACTTTTGCTGCTAATTAATCGGAGCCATGGAGCTCGTAGCTTCACCGCAAGCGAAACCTACGCCAAGCCGAGTAAATAAACTTCCGGTCTAACGACGAGCCGAGAAAAGACGTGAGGGCGACTATACATCGTCAGAGTCACTTTTTACATGGCTATTCTTTTTACGGTCTCTTTACGGGCTCTTTCATTTCCGCCGTCATCCAAGAACGGAGATACTCTCTCCTCTCCTTCTCTTTCTAGCTGAATACAGTACTGTAGGCTTTCTTTCTTCTCCTTTGTGTACGAAAAAGAGAGAAGATTTCTTTGTGATCTTGGTCGATTATTCAGCACCTCCGTGAGACGCTGATGACGGTCCGACATAACGTCGTGCTCTATCCCGTCGACAAGGAATTCACTCAAGAGCGACGAAAACTTTAGCAGTTTTAAATCTCAGACAATTCGTATGTGTGTCATTTGTCTTGATTGTGTTGCTCGTGACGTGCAAGCTTGGTCCAAACAAGTTCGTGCAGAAAAGACAACGCCATAACTTTACTTCTGCATTTACTCTTGGAACGAATCCACAGGCTGCGAAAGCTCTGTCAACTGTTAGCACACTACGTATCTTCGTATATATATCGAGTAATTTGCAGTTGCTATTTGGATTTTAAAATTTAGAATAAATACAAAGAGTCAATGAAATCAAAATTAATTATATGTATATATATATATAATTATATATACACTCTATAAACAAAAGATGTAATTATTTCTCGTGAAAGTTCCATAATTACATTTCGTAAATGTATTAAGTGGTCAACTGCAATTCCATTAATTTCATGAAATTTTAGGATGTATTACTGCACGCATGTTCCATACTGGTAATTTATTGAATTCCAATCGGGGCAATGTCGATTTCGAAATTCAATGGAAGATATGTATAAACGAAAGATATGCGGACGTGTTCATTAATTAAACAATGTAATTATTTAATGTGATGCGTTGGTTTCATCCGTTAAATGATTATTGTAATCACTTGTTGCGAAGATTACACCTGTTTACAACTGTATATTAACATTAGAACCGTTGATAGTCCCATTTTAGATGCTCTGGTAATCATTTTAATTTGTTTTGTATTAGATATTCAGAATATTAAAAATATGTAAATATAAAATAAATAATTGTAACGATACAAATAATATCAAAATAATTTTGTATATATTAATAAAAAACAAGAATAGAAAATTATTAATTGACACAATCATTTGACACAAACAAAATTAATTAGCGGTTTTAGTGTTAATATTAGATCGGGGAAAAAGTTTCTTCGTATTTAAAAAAATTTGTTTGCTAAAGTTTTTCATTTGTTGCGAAATGTTCGTTACAATTATATCATTCTAGAGCAAAGTTTTAGCTTTAAGAATCTGTTTTTTAAATTACGATATGATGATTTTTATCGGAGTTATGAGAGCAATCGAAGTCAGAATGCTCCTTTACTTAACTCGCGAATAACTCAGGAACAAAAAATCATGATAACATTAACAAAAATGATTTTGTAGGGAAAGCTTCAAGCTTTCACGATGAGTAGTCGAAAATTTTCGTAAATTTTTTTGGGGCACGTGAGAGACTCCCAAAGTGAAAAGAAAAATTTTCATCTTTTTCAGTAGTTTTTAAAATATAAAATTCACCAAACTCACAGAAACTAAAAAAATATAGTAACGTTTCGAAAGTAGACATTTCAAGCTTTAAAACCCTTTTTTTAAATTTAAATTTCGTTCATTTTTGACGACGATATTGTATATACAATTTTAAATGAAAAAATACGAAGAAACTTTTTCACCAACCCAATATATTTCTGATCGCTTTGGAAACTACGCAATGTAAAAGAAAAAAGTATTATATCTTAAAATACTTTTTGAAAATATATTCCATCACATGTTTCAGACATTTATCGTAATAACGACGATGAAGTCCTCGATTAATGTTTAATAACAAGCTGTGATAAAGTTAATATAATTTCGCAACACTTTTGTAAAACACATGTGATTGAGATAGGTAAGTAAACATTTTTCCCTCGCATCTCTCTTGCGCAATAGCTTTGTAATGTCTGAGAAATGATTTATGATTTCCTTCAGCGATTATTTAGGTTCCCAATTTCTCTACCTCCGGTTGCGTTCCATTTTCTCTCTACACAACTTGTGCATCTTACATTTTATCCGTGTCGCCGGAAGGATTTATCGATCTATAAATCCTTAAATCAATGCACAGATATCACGCGCGGTATCTTTCTGAAATTCGCTGTTGATAATAAAATCTCTTTCGCCAACTGCGCTGCAAGAAAGATCTTTTTTACGGTTACATCGCGAAAATTCTTCGAATATTCTTTTTCATAAAATTCTCGTCGTTACTAAACTTCATACGGATATTCACGGCTTAAGTTAACTCCATTCGTTTCTGCATTTCTTCTTACTCTTTTCACAATTTATCCGCTGTCATTTATCTCGCGTGCTACTCCACGTGCATTTTTCTTAGGATACACTTACATCGTATTATTTTATTTTTGTTAAGATTTTCGATATTGATTATAAATTCATGTAATTATTGAAAATATCGGAATGTACGACGAATGCTGTTAACTGATTCTACTACGTCATTCACGATGCAATGCATTTGTAATGCTCGATCGGGCGAGCAATCGATTCCGCATTGAAAATATTGTAAAACTGTCGGTTGTTAGTATTCTATTTTACAAAGCTGTTTTCGTGGGTCGTTTGTTTAGATACAGTTGTCATGCACAAGCTTAATCGAGTGTACGATTTTACGCAGCGGCGTAATACGTAACATTGTGCATTTCTACTAGATACTTGTCGATACATTGAAATGAGATAATGCTCTCCTTCATCTATATATTCTGTACTATGTATTTATTTATGTGCACACACAGTACTTACCGTTCCACATACTGCCCATGGGTGCGATAAAACAATTTTATGAATCGACGAGGGTTCACGCCGTACGGAAAGAGCATACGTCGGATAACGGAGATAAAATATAAATTATGAAACCTATCTCTAACAACGATAACTGTTTGAATGAATGGCGTTCTTGCTTCCGATGAAAACGCGCAAAATAAGGCAAAATGACTACGATATCGAACGATGAATATGCCATGCTATATTTTTAAAACATAACATTATGTTATGACTCATTGTCGATGATTATCTTTTTTTTATATTTCTTATCTTCGTATCTTTAATTTACGAGTCATTTTGAAGAATGAGAAGAATTAATTTTCAATAAATCGATAGAAATATAAGGATAGAATTTCTACAGGGGTATATTATATGTTCACCTCTTTATTCGCTCTGCACTAAACTAATTTTACGCCGACCGAATATCGATTAAACTATTATTTCAAAATATCTTAAATTTTTTAAATAACATCGAAATTTCACTTTCAGCAAATATTTAGTGTGAAAACGTACATAACTCTTTCGTCGACGTTGTTGAGGAACAAACACGCATTCAGAACAAACTTCTTGAAGTCTTTCTGAGTGCCCACTTTCTCTGTTATTGGGCCGTTATAAATCCTCTCGGAATGTAGCTACTTCTCAAAGGCTCCTATTTGTATGCAAAATTTTGTCTTCCCACTAGAGCTTTCTGAAAGTGGATCGCGAACTTTACATAGTGAATAACTCTATTTTTTTTTCATTCAACAAATGCGTTGGATTCTTCCGCAGTTATTTAGATGTATTTATTCTACCGGTTTTGTGATTTTAGGGAGAAATTGACAATAATTTTATGATATAGAGAGAAAGAAAGATAGATAGATAGATAGATAGAAAAAAAACATATTTACTAATATATTTTAGAACAAACCTTTAAAAATATAAAAATTACAAGTAAAAAGAAAATGAGAGAGAGAGAGAGAGAGAGAGAGAGAGAGAGAGAGAGATATTACACTGAGAAACCCATTTAATTGAATCAACCAAGGATTTGTTTGCCCATATCCAAACAAGAAATTAATCGATGCAATAAAATAATTTAGTTGAAGCAAAGCATTTGGTTATTGTAACATTTCACTTGTTTCTGATAGACATTGACATCAGATAAAGTTGTTTACAATAACCAAATATTTGGCTTCAACTAAATTATTTTATTGTATCAACCAAGATTTGTTTGCCTATATCCAAACAAAAAATTAATTGATTCAACTAAATGGGTTTCTCAGTGTATGCAAACAAAAATTTTACATATATTGTTTATGATAAAATGCTTCTGTTAATTAATTATTAATACTTATTTTCTATTTTCTTAACTTGATTAACTTAATTATTCTATCAAACTGAAATAGGATTATTTTCCAACCAGGTTATATCATACGAATAATAATTTGAAGTATTTATTCGCTGTTTGCTCATTTTGTTTGTGGTTAATGCAAATTTGCGTTATATGAATCGAAATACAACGGAAACGCGGATGACATATGTTTACTCTTTCTATCGATAATATCGCTGAATCTTGTTGTAGCTATTGATTCATTAATCTTTTCTTTGAAACATGATCTTTGATATACCCAATAGAATGGGAGAGTTAATAGCGAGGATGTAAATTTAATTCCCGCAGGGAATGGAATGACTGATCCTCATAGTTATTTGAGTTTAGCAAACGCATGGATCCGATCTCAATACGCTATGGGCATTCACGTACATCACATACATATATATTACATATTACCACGTACATTTACATACACGCATTTTGATAATGTAATGAACATTTGACAGGACGTAGAAGCAAAATATAATCTAATTTAAAAATAATAAGAGGAATATGTGAGACTAAAAATAAGACTTGTCGTATTTAATACAGATAGAGCAAAATAGTGAGAGCTAAAGCTCGTCTTTTTTATTTATATCTTTTAATTTAAAGAATATAAATTTAATCTAATTAGTTTTGACTTTCACTTTAATTTTAATATAACTCTAAATGATTTTGGTTATTTGTTCAGATACTCGAATGAGACTTAATGGATCAAAATATCTCGTGGTACTTCTAATTTTACTATTTTTAACGATTACATGAAAAAAAAATTTGTTTCTCCTGATTATTGAAATCTTAGCATATTTTATATTCTTCTAAAATACTTATTTTAAATTGCAATACTTTATCGATATAAAATCAAAACATGTTTTATAATTTGTAAATTGTAAATTATTATTAAGATGATGCATGATACTGACCAGTACAAAATATCTATCTCTAATGTAATAATTTTTGTTTGTTTTTACAATTAGAGATTTTAAAACACATGCACAATAGGGCTGTCATTAAAAGCAGCTTCCTGTTAAGCTGCAATCGTATGCAAACACTGGAAAAAGCACTACGAGTGCACAAAAACAAGCGAAATAACCCAGAAAGCTCGCGGTTGGTAGATTTATAACGTACATAGTATAGGAAAGAAGGTGGACTCTTAAATGTGTTCACGGTCTACGAATTTCGCTATCTCTGCTGACGATTACATAGTCGGGAGTTGAGATTCTTTTATCCTTAAGCCGGCAAAGAAGAATGCACTCCTTTCGTTCCCACGAAGACTGATCGCGCGCTTTAAGATCTCGGGGCCGATCTCGGTTTTTAAGTACAAAACTTTTCGCGGCATTGCGGGATGAAAATGAAATAAAAAGAAATTAAATCGAGTTTTAGCGAAATAAAGAAAATTATTGTTCTCTTTCTATTAGTTTAATTTCCAACAGAATTGTTTTTTTGTTTACGATGACTATCCAGAATGCAAAAAAAATTGTCGTTCGAATAAAAATGTGTTAAAGCTGAGGAATATATGCATGTATGTATGTAGGTAAAACGGAGGGATATATGCAGCGTAGGTTGCATAATAGGAGTGAATATTTATCGTCGTGCAACGGAAATAACGTCGTAAATGCAAACGAATTTTATCTACAATTATAATGTCTTGAGGACAATCAAAGAGTCTTTTTATCTTGTAGTACGATTTAGACGAGACAGATTTATTTCAAGAGAATAATTTATTTTTAATAAATATTTATTTTAAGTATTAATAATTGTCTCCAACACACACACACAAACTGACGGCACCTTACGAAATATTATTTATTAAAGTCAAATTGTTCTCATTAGTTTGTGTGTATCTTTAATTATGACAAGAAGTACTATGATCCCTCATGTGCTATCTCGGAAAATGGAAGTACGAGATAATTGTTTTTGATACGATGACATGGAGCTTCCTTTATTGAAACAAAATAAAAGATGACAAAGCAGAAAAATGTGTTTGGTGTGAGAGAAACATGATCCTTCTTTTTTACTTTACTTCCTGAAAGGTGTTACTGCCAACTTAGAAGGACCTTTTATTGGGTTTGAGATTACCTCAGATTGCTTTCAGAGTTTACTTTTTCCTCCTTCAAACACTTCATTTTCCACTAGACGGTCCAACCAAAACTGTCAAAGTATCTACTTAAAAGCAAGATTTAATTTCATAACATAACTATTAATAATTTAATCTGATTTGTTAATTTATTAATACTATTATAATACTATAAATACTTAACGTTTGTTTTGGAAAATAACGAAGAGCGTTTTTTTGCCTATATTTATGAAGCTGGGGGTCGATTCTGTATCTTCAAACAAGGTGAAAATTACAAAAGTGAGCAAATTTACTAGGCATTGACCAATGAAATTATCAGTATTCTAGTAAATTCGCTCACTTTTGTAATTTTCACCTCATTTCAAGATACAGAATCGATCCCCTGTATTAATAATTAATTTAATTAATCTTATATGTGTATAAAAATTTATATTTTTTAAAGCTATAATTATGTAATTTCTATTAGTACTATTCGATTACGTAATCATTAATTAGACTATAAGAGTTAATAAAAGGTGTGAAGTTTGGAGATGATTTACATTTTATATTGTCTTCATTATAGTTACCTAGCTATTTTGAAGATAATCATTTTCCTTAAATCGTGAGAGGTACTTTATTTTCTTTTAGAACGAAATTTCTTGACGATTATGTATAGATAAATACATTTGATCAATGTAAGAAATGATTCAAATAATTAGAACGAAAAACTGCAACCATGAAGCTGAAATGAGTAATTAATGAAAGAAATACGAAAGTATGACTTGTGTAGATACTGTCGCACGTGGATTTACTTTTTCTTTCTAAACGTATTTATGTTCACAAAATCGCTTATTCAAAGTATTGCTCTCTCAATTCTTAAAAAGAGAAGAGTTGCATTTTAGATAATCTTTATTTCTTTAAAATTTTCGAAAATTTAATGTTTATTAAGAAAGCATTTATTAATTTTAATTTAAGTTATTTATTTTGCACGAAAGTTAGAGTTTAATACAATATGAAATGAATTTTATGTAAGATTAAAATTATTTATTATTTTAAAACAATTTACATGCTTTAGTTGTTTTTGCTTACATAAAAGTAAAGCCTTCGGAAAGCTTTTCTATAGGTCGACAGACTTAAGTCAGGGATAACAAGCAACATAACGACGTGTCACTCTGATGTCAATTTTATATTACGTTGACAAGCCAACGATACTAACAAGAAATGAAAATATAACATGACAGTTCATCTTGTACTGTCAATATCATGTATTCCATTGAATTGGAAAGTTTGCTTATAATACAAGCACGTTAAGAATATTGCAACTATTGATGTAGATTATAGAAAAATAAATTATATTTGTTATTGTAGGTACAAATCTAGTAGAATCTAGTTAGAACATTTGTAATAATTTAGTCGATATATAAGAAGAAAAGAAATAAAAAATACAGGAAATTGCACATAAAATTTTATTGAAAAAAATATACTTTATATATATAAACGAAGTGCATTAAATATAAAAAAAAACAAATTTTTCGTTCGCGTAATCTGTAAGAATTACAGTGTAATAATCTGGAATACCTAATATTTACGTTATCAATTTGCATAAGCCTTTCCTAAATTACAGCACATTTATAATACAACAAAATATATTACTTTATGACTTTCCAACATTTAAGTTTTTCTGCAATATTAATTTGATTAATTTATGGATTGGTATGCTCCACAAATATACACACATTTATATATACATATATATATTTGAATGAATTGTACTTTTATAAAATTCAGCGTGAGTGATATAAAAAATTGTGTAACGTAGGTACGTGAAACATTTGATTTTTATTTTTTGCACTACTGCACGCATATATTCATGTTACGCGTTTTGAAATATTCAGTGACATGGATCGCTGTCTGCCTCATGTCTTTTTACTAGTATTCCAGAGTATAGACTCATTCGATCGTCATTTGTATGTCACAAACAATAGAGAAACATCAATCTACAAATTCGATATAAATGCCAATAACTCTTTAAAATGTACCATTAAAATTTTGTTAATTATTTTTGACAATCAAATACATTTATTATAAAATCGTTGTTTTAAAAATTTTTAGAACTATATGCAAGTAAACATTAAAAGTTTTTTTATTTTTCTACTTTATTGCTATAATAAATTTAATGTTGAAATTTTGTGACAAATAAATATCTTATTTTTAGTAATAAAAATTTGTTCAGGTCATATCTCAATAATATTTAATTTATTAAAGAATTTCTTTTATTTAAAGAATAATAGTATTCTTTCGCAATATTTCCACTTCGTGTATTCGCTTGATAATTTTCCAAACTTCGAAAATATAAAGGAAATGTAGCCGTTTATATATATCGCGTTATTGTCATTCGTGTCTACGCGACAAACCGAGTGGAATTTTTCATGTTCCTTATCCCGGTTGGAGCGATTTTCTCATCGTCTCTGGATGACGAGGAAGTTCAAGGTTTTACGAGAGACGGCGCGGCGTCGCGACGCTGCCAAATCAGTGGCATGACGTTACTAAGGCCAGAAAACCGTAAAATACAGAAAAGGGGAACGAATCTGAACGGTAGTCGAAAACGTGATGTAGAAATTGTCGATACCCACGAGAATTCAGCTGCCAATTGAATGTGGAGGGACTCTGGGCCTCAATAACGATTTGTAAGAATAAAGCTTCTGATTGAATCGTCCGTACAATCATCGCATCGTTCGTTGCAATCAAGAAAAAGGGAAACATTCTCTATAAACACCATAGTGAAACATGGTTTATAATTAGGAATATCAACGAAATAATTATAATCTTTGACTGAATGGCGGATAATGAATAGAAGAGTCATGTATAATCTTTAATTAAAAACACAATGGAGGAAAAATAATGTGTATTATCTTTAATCTACTAATACCCCCCCCCCCAAAACCGCTCTGATCCTCATATTGTGTACCTACAGATAATAAAACGCTATTTCTGTCCGTTATTTTTATATAAATCGAGATTGCATACAATTTGTCAAATCAAAAAAAAAAAATGATGAATATAAGCTCAACAAAGCATTTTGTTGATGTTTACGTTGACTTTTAACTTTTTGTATTACTTTTTATTATCGCTTTTTGTTATAAAGCATAATCGTATCAAGCGAGATTCATTTCATATAAAATTATAAAAAATTTTATAATAATATTTTATTGTGATTTTAATGTTTATTTTATCTGTTTTATCAACGAAATAAATAAAATAGATTTAAATTTTTTAGAATTTAATTTTATGTCAAAGGTTTCGATTTAAAATATCATGCTGTTTATATTTTTAAATATAATTTTTCGTTATTATAATTTTCTTTCGAAAAGTGTAATTATTTATTTTTTTTCCTTATTTCATCGGTTTTAGGAACTAAGTATTTTTACGCATAGATCATAATTTGTCACTTGCTTATGGATCGATGGGTTTTCCATTTAGTGGAACATCACGCATTTAATTAAACGCAGTTATTCATTACAGTTTTGAAATATAATATTCACGGTTTATTGATCAGATGGGACACGCTGCCAATTAATTATGATTAATAATTATTATTGTGTCTGAGTATTGACGTCGCGATGCTGATAAATATGAGAATGCGAAAAAACTTGTGTCAAAATATTTAATTCATATTTTATGTTTCAACGGATACATATGTGTTCGTAAATTGGAGTTTATCCGACATTGCGGTTCCGCCATGGCAGTGTACTGATTGCTAGCCGCACATTTTGTTAAACAATCTCACTTAATATAAATATGTATGTTTATCGATCGGCGCGTTACCGTGAATAAATTTAATTCAGCTGTATCTGTACACACCTTCGCATTCACAAGCACGGCCGATATCGAGTATCTTTATTAATACTGCATATCAAAATCGAGTTTCCAATATACCACATCCGGTTCGTAGATAACATTGTGAATAACGAACATTCTAAATTTATCGATATTTCTATGACATATACGAAATACGTTTCCGCGCTCTTTTTATTATACAGTATTGTTAGCATTCGTTCCACATAAAAAACCGTTGCTTAAAATTACAATACGTCATATGAAATTTTTTATCGAGATGTAAAAGCGCAAATGATACGTAAAGTTATTTTATAATACACCTTTGATATGAAATGTATGTTACAAATTATCGAATCACTCTTTAGTAGTCTTGCTATTTGCTTTTCATCGCATAAAAAGATTATTGTAAGTCCGCTTACCTTAAGGGTCCTCACTAGTCGCTACGGCCACGTTGAAATTGTAACATCATAAGTAAGAAATGACACGTTGATGTTTCTTGCATGCCATTTGTAAATAAAAAGAATTTGGATAAAACAGAGTAATGAGATCGCTTTAAAACATTTTTTTAAACGGGCAGAAGCTATTCTTATCCCCCTTTTCTCTTGAAAAGTCAATAAATAGACGTAAAATAAGTTTTAATCCATTTTTATATCATGTGCCTTTTACGATTGGCAGACTATTTACTGCCCATTTTTACAAATATTTTAAAGCGATCTTATTATTTTATTTTAACCAAATTCTCTTTATTTTGATATAGCATGCAAGAAACTTTAACGTATTTATGACATTACTCGTTTATGACGTCACAATTCTAATATGGCCGCAGCGACTAGTCAGGGGCTTAATAATAATTAATTGATTGTCTTGAGAATCACCAACGAATACGCGAATTCAAAGCGCGAAGTAATAAATTAACTCTGGAGCCTTAGTCTCACTTGGAAAGCTACCAATCGGCTGTAACTAATTAATTATAGCGATGGGAATGCGAGACGCATAAATCGATTGTCGCAGTTCCGCACTTTCATTATTGCCTCGGTCTTTTAGTTTGCATCTAAAACTACCGCTACATCAATTTCGAGAGCTTAACTGACGACGGCGTGTGTAATTAAAAAGTATCGGAAGCAACTCCGATGAGTAACCGATAGGAACTTCAGAAAAAATCTATGAATTGCGAATATAAGTAACAGTATATATCGATGCGGCGATATTATAACTCATGAGAAATCAATCGGTAGTATTTCATTTTAAAAATACATACTTCTCTTGAATCATATCCGATAAAGTATGCATCTTTTTAATAATTAAAAATAAATATTAATAAACTATTTTGTTAATTGAGTACTTATACATACATTAATTAAGCACTTGTACATACATAATAACACGATACAAAATAACGAAGTACAATAATAATTAATTTACAACTTTTCATTTTATATTTATTTGAGCATATTTTTAAATATACTTATATATTTTATACGTATTATTACTTGCATATGCAAGGAATAATACGTAAATTTTTTTATAATATAGCCATAATATTATAAGCGTAGATCAACCTTAATCCAGTTGAGTGTTGATATATACGATTCGGCACATAGATAAATGATATCGCTCATGTGAAACAAAGCTGAATCGTCTCAAGACACATAGCGCTGAGATAACGCGAATTTGCTGTGTGCTACTACTAGAGTTTCCCTCTGTTTAGCCGATTTTGCAGGTGCGGAAGAAAATCACCGAGAAACACGAAGCGCTAACTCAGATGTGTAAGCATCTGAGAGGAAACAAGGTTAATCGCTTGAAATGTAGAAACTGTGCACACTTCGTCAATGAAAAATGCTCCATTTTTTTTCGATTGAAATAAAATAGTAATATTAGTAGAGGAGAGAGCTCTGAGAATAGATCTAATATAAATAAAATACTTATGGAAGCCTCGCAAATAATGTTGGTGCATATGTGAATTAAATATTCATAATACGATAGATATAATTCGCAACTAATTGAGATGTATTACTTACTAAATTAAGTTTAAATACTTAATTTAAGTTAAGATAAATACTAACGTTTTGATTCTAGACTTGAATTCTCTTTAGTGCAAAAGTCAAGTACAAACTACATTTCATCTGTTTTATTAAAATTGATGAAAAGTGCAGATTGTAGAACGACAAGAATAAAATACATTTTAAAAGAATATTATTTCGATACATAAGCAAGTCAAAACATAATATACATTTGTTTAACAGATCTATAATGATGTATTTCAACTTTAATATATTCTACATTGAATGTAGATTTATTGCGAATAATAACTGAATTTTTTATAATTTGATAACTACTACGCTTTTATTTATCTCGCCACTAAGTAAAAATGTAAAAATATTATGCAGTTGTGGTGAAACGCGCGTTCATTTTAATATGAAAGAGTTCAGAATGAACATCGTAGATTTATTGAAGAATTCTGTAATGACAGCCGCACGACGGAAGCAAGAAAATCTTCGATGCAGCACGTCGCCGGAAATTTAAATTCATCTGATAGAACGTTAGAATAGAAAAAGATAGATAGATAAATAGAGAAAGAGATAGAAAGAGAGAGAAAGAAAGAAAGAAAAAGAAAAAAGATGGCAAACTTAGTTGAAATTAAAACGTTCCTTCGTAAACGTAAAGCGTAATTTAACTTTCTGAACGGTGGATCAAAGTGATAGTCGCTCCGTCTAATTATGGATTATACGGAAGACGAAAGACAATGGGGAACAGGTGTTCACCGTGAATAATCTCGAAAGTGAACAGTTTCTTCGATTGTCTCTTATCTCTCAAGACCGGAAAAATCTACGAGCAGGATAATATTCCGATAATACGGCCAATCAGCTTGCAAAAAAGCACTGTGCAAGATGTAACTTAATAGCCGTTCCATTGGTGTCTAATAGGCTTTGAGGCTCTTATTCACATTCTGTAAAAGAGAGAGAGAGAGAGAGTGTACGAGAATTTTTATTAAATTGTACGGTAAATGGAGGACTAATGAATGGGATTTATAACGAAAAGTCGAATAAAAGTAAAAATTAAAATATTATGTCCATTTGTTTTTGTCGATTATTTATTTCAAAGTTAACTCACAGTAAGGAGAAAATTATTTATAACGCGGGGAGAGAGAGAGAGAGGGGGGGGGGGGGGGAAAAATAAACTTTTGTTTTATAATATGTATAAACATATAAGCGATAACTTATTTACAATAATAGTAAAATAAAATTAAAATTTATCAAGAGAAGATCACAAGAAGCATTTCTATGAATATACATTTTTATATCTTATTTAATTAATATCTAAATACAGTTAAAAGCACACAAGCGAATATCATACGATGAATGAGAATTCAGGAATATATTTTACTTGGATGAAACTCTTTTTAATAACCGCGAGCTATATCATCTATCATTAAATGGCAAAGAACATTCCGAAGCGTATTTCTCAGCATATGTCGATCGCTGGTCATTGATTAATCAACCTGTTAAACGAAGTAAAGAAATGTCTGTCGTGGCACTTGGACGATCCGGACAAATAAAATACGGCGCAGGGTTCGACAGGCTGATCTCATCGCCGAAATGACTACTTCTTCCACACCCCGCCCGACAATATCAGCCTGCTAACCCTGCCCACACTTTGATGAAATTTCATCCTCCATATTCAGGATGCATACGTCCTTATTCTCCCGTTGGTATTTACATATTACATAGTAAATAGCAGTTATGTGTTAATATTTCATTGTATATAACTACACAGCCGCCGGATATTGACTCTCACATAAATTCTCGTAGGAAGCAAGAAAGGAAATAGACAGCACAATATTTTCGTACTTGCGAACGTGGAAGTCGAGACAAACGATATCTCCGAAACCGAATATGGTGAGGTTGATATTTGTAGAAGTACCGTTGTGCGCGAATTTTACGGAGTTAGCAGAAAAATGAGATTGGTTCGCTGTCGTTCGTTGGTGATACTTCATCGAGATTTTTCGGCAAATTTGACGCATCCCTGTGCAATTTCCGGTAGCCTATTTTTCCCGGAGCTGCAATTTTCAAACTTCCATCGTTGTCAGACGAATCGCAATAGTGATTACTTTGGAGTATAATCCAGGTATTTTTCGTTCGTTTTTGTATATAAAATCGTTTATTCATACGCTCAATCTATCGATATTTGCAGTTATCTCTTGCGGCAGTAAAGCACTTCCAAACACAAACGATCCACTCGGAAAACGGACGAAACTTGGTCATCTGGAGCACTTCCTCTTCGGTTGAGCACTATAGTTTGATGTATGCGACAGTCTGTTATAATTACTAGAAATTCAGGGACAGTGCGCAACTGTATGATTTGCGTTTCACACGAACAACCGACCTCTTTGTTTATCAAGGTTCTGCATATTTGGTGTATTAACATCTGCGTGATCTTCATCTCAATAATTTTGTTAACAAATTGTTAACAAATATGTAATTAGTACGAAATGTTACCTTTATATTAGGCGGAATAACAACCAGAGCGAATAATTTCACTTTAAAATAAAATGAAAATTCAGGCTATCGTAATTTTGTTAAAAGATACTTAATTAACATATTGATTCGGAATTTGTATGTAACTTGTTACAAATAGAGTATTTATCAAAATTAATCGAATGATGCACTGAGAAAAAAATATGCTGTTAATTCAATTAAAGTCTATATTACAGGCTGTCACTATAACATAAGTGATTAATTCATGTATATTTTTGTTGACATAAAGGCCTTGATTATTGAAATAATAATTTATGCCTTTATGTCAATAAAAATATACATGAATTAATCACTTATATTAGTGACAGCCCGTAATATAGACTTTAATTGAATCAAAAGCATTTCTTTCTCAGTGTGAGTAAAGTTTTATGTAGTTTTAAGGAAAAATGAATTTATTTATATATAATTTAACACTATATCTCTAAACCTCAAAATTTAATAAATATGAATAAGGAATAAATTTACAACGACGTTGAGTGTAACGGTTTCACGTCCTGCTACATGTTATAAACGCGACTTTGTTCTTCTTTGTAATGCTGAAGACACTCGGGTCAGGCACGTAGCCAGAAACTCGCAGTAAAGAAAAATGGATAGTTTTGAAAAGTAGTTGGCATTTCTACGTACTTTTTTATAAAGCAGTATTTTCGTCGTAATCAGTAACGTTAGTTTTATATAAGAATTTATTTATATAAAAAATTTATATAAAATAATATGTAAGAAATTTATTTTGTTTATAGAGAAAAAATATCGTACGTGCACAAAGAATACTTTAACATTATGTTTTATAAAAGTTATCGCAAATAATACAGTGGTTCTTAACATTTAAAGCTCAAATATATCAAATACTATTTTCTAAACATTTAATATAAAAAATGGCTTCATATAGTAGGTTCGCGTTGCATGAAATCCCCAAATAATTTTGCACTTAAAATGAGATAGATATATATTTGACTTTGAAAAGAGAGAAAGCGAAGATGGCGAGTGCAAAAAATGCGAGCAACGTGAACAGACCTATTGAAAGAGTAACATTTATTTTTCTGTCGTAACAATTGACTTGTTTAATCAGAGGGATAGATTCAATGATCCTTTTATTCATGTTACGTCAATGAAAATTTGTACAATTGTAGCAAATCTGTAAGCGCGTTTCGCAGGGATTTGCAAATCTAAGAGATTCCCCTGAAGAGGAGGATTACGTGCGCCCGCATCTGGTTATCAAGTTAGGCTGGATTCATAGTATTATCCTCCTTTTTTCGCTGATATTTTATCTCACCACCATTTTCGCCATTTCTCAAGATCTAATAGCTTTCACAGTTTGATCAAGCTCACTACGTGTATACAGACATGTGCCAGATAGACATTTCACGCAAGCGGACACGGATGTGTGTACATCATGTACACATCCGTGACTCATGGCATATCGCGAGTTTTTTCCACGTAAAAGTCAGTTTTATCGGATTTGTCGCGGGGCAGAAGTCACGGAAAAATTTTTGACGCTATATAAGATTTATGGTCTCTATCTCGAAGGGAACTCGATGAAACGACGAAAAACAATGAAATATTTATGCAAATAATAATAATTTTTAATAAAATTAAATCTTTAATTTAAAATGAAAATATAATCGGAATTTATATTTTATAGTAACATCAATATTACAATACTAATCATATTTTAAATAATTTTAAATTTAAGATTTAATTTTATTAAAAATTATTATTATTATGTAAAATAATATTGTGAATAAAAGTCACTACTTAAATGTTAAAATTAGAAATCGTAACTTTTCAAAATAAAAACTGTGCTTTCTCACAATTTAAAAACTTTATAAAATTCACTACTTAAATTTTAAAATTAGAAATCGTAACTTTTCAAAATAAAAATTGTGCTTTCATAATTTCAACTTTACGTAGAAAAATTTACACTTCATTGCGTATAATATCTTATCAGTACGAACCATTTGCTTGAGTATTGCCATCGGTTATCGCGATAAGCAAAAGGAGCTTAAATCACGACAAATGTTTCGGCTGGCGATGAAACTCTTGGCGCCATCGTAGATTTTGGCCAAGACATCGTGACCCTTAATGTTACGAAGTAGAAGTCAAAGTATCTGCATTGGCGTAAGATACAATGTAAAGCAGTACGCAATCGCAGCGTGTCGTATTAGGGGACATTTTGAATATCGCATGAAAATACACGAAACAAATGTAGGTCGTTATCGACGAAAAGCTTTTCTTCCTACTCGAAGAAAAAGTCGCGATACTTGACAAAAACATCGCAATATTTTGTTGAAATATTTTACACGATTCAAAATATATGTATTATTGATTGCATATATTTATTGCTTCAATTTTCTTATTTCACATTTTCTTATTTTACTCTCGATTGTTGAAATACATAATTGCGAAAAGTGACAAAGTTACAAAAGATTTAGTGAATTATTTAAGTTTTAATGTTACATACACAGATGTATATTTTATAACTTGTCTTGTTTGATATATTTAGATTTTTGACAACCATCGGAAATCAACGTGTAATTAATGTATTTGTCTTAAATTATAATTTTCTTCATTAAATAATACAATGATATTTGTACAAAGGATTTTCTATTGTCTGTTTATTTATTAACATCATGTATATTACATGCATTTTTATTGAGAAATAATAAAGGATATCCACCTTCAGTTGTGAAATTGAAAATTTTAATATTAAATTTTAATTAAACAGAACTGATTAATTAAATTGTTAATTTATGGATGGTTGAATCATTGTTTGTATTATCTTTAATCTTTTTCTATATTATTCCGACTTTAAAATACACGTGAATTATACCTAATTAATGTTTTAATTATTAATTTAATTAATGTTTTATCCGTATATCGTGCAACCTATTTTGCAATTTTGTAATCTCTTTACTGCGTGTAATTTGTTTTATTGTCACCAACAAAGCGTTATATAATACGCGTTTTATCAAAAGTCATCCATTGATATTTAAATATTATTGCAAGCTATTCAATAATAAAAGAAAAATTTTACATCATGAATTAGGAAACTCTTAATAAGACTGAACTTCTCAAAATATTAATAAGTTCGACTTTTCAGTCAGAACGATCAAAATAATTTCATTTGCAATTAAATTTAAGATTAGAGAAATAAAATTTAAACATTAAATACAGAAACGAACATAAAACGGATCATCATTCAATTATGCAAATAATTAAAACGCATACGTGAAAATAACTTAATCAAATACTGTATACAATAATATACTTCTTTTTGTCTGTACAAATCGAGAGAGAGAGATTCGAATAATTGTCCGATTTATTTTTTGCCAAAAGTTTAAAATTCTTGCTGCAGAAAAACAAATCAGTTTTTGTCGCAAAATACTCGTCCACCATTTGTATACGCAACTATGGCTTTGAATATCAGTTTCGCGCGTATCACTCGTTATAGAGAACAGCGCAATGCAATCAAGCGCGTGCAGGATATGGATCAAGGCCCGATGCGCCGATACTTGCTCGCCAAATATTCCAGTATTGCAACTCAGCGTTTTACACTTTCGTATCGATTCTTTTATCTTTTCCGCGTTTACTCACATATACATAGCATATGTACTATCATGTACACATTTGTATATTATCGAGAAAAAGTAAAATATACAAGTCGCTACGAGATTCGATAAAAGGACGACGTCAGCAAATCATGCAAGAAGATATGGTATTTGCATGAAAACTATCGCATGTTTGATTACCGGGATTCTAGGTCAAAAACTGAATTATGTATCGTGTTACTTTATAGAAATATTTAGTCATGCATATATATTTGAATTTTCTCGTGTCTTCTACGGTTTATAAAATGTTATTTAATATGTGCATAATTAATAATCTCTGTTTTCACAATTTGAAAGTTTGTTCATTAGAGTATTGTCCATAGTATCTGTGAGAATAAGTCCTGTGATATCATTGTACCATTTGTTTCATATTCTCTTTGAGTGCAAGGGATTTGATCGTAATTAGCAAATGTATCGTATGGATATCATCATTTAATAGCTGCATAGTATCGATCAAACTCATTGCAGCTAATCGGTTATCTGCATCGCTCGATTTGTCAGTCAATATTCTTGAATAGTACACTGAGAGAAAAATGTTTAATATTTGTAACTATATATATATATATATATATAATTACTGCTATAGTAATAATAACAGTAACCTGCATAGAATATTTTTTGGGATCAGATTAAGTAGAATACAGTCGGATTTCCTAAAAAAATTATAGATTCTGGTTGGGAAATCTATGAAAATTCCGATCAGAAGTGTAATGTTTTGTAATATCCCATTCTATTTCCATATAAGAATGACACAATTTATTTCATGAAAAAAAGGAAATGCAAATTTCTATAGAAATATATGTATATTTATATTGTTTCTATTTCGATTTTAACCAGAAAATCCAAATTTGAGATAAAAATAGATTTACTAATTGATATCGCGGTGCGATTTACTTATTTGGGCATTCTAATCAGAATTTAAGATGTATTTGGGAAGATTTTGGAAATTTCTATGCGGGAACTATGTGTATGGTTCTAGCAACAAATGTATATAGTTGACAATCTAAAATAACTACAATTATAATTATTATAACCATAAAATAGTTGAAATTACATTATTAAATTCACGAAATTCAACTATGATTCTTATGATTATAATAACTATAATTATAGTCATTTTAGGCTGCCAACTATATATATAGTTACTGTTATTATTATTATAGCGATAATAATCATAATTATAGTAATATATAATTATAGTTATAAATACCAAACATTTTTTTCTCAGTGTAATAGATATTTGTATATTATGATTTTATATTTATTTTTCAGTTTCTGAATTTTTGAAAAAATGACTGCTCTACAATTTTCGTTGTTATGTGATAAATTGTTTACAAATTTTTAGCACTATATTGAGTGATACTATCGAATATAAAAAATATAATAAAATATAATAAAATTATTTTTTGGTGTTTTTGAATAAAAGTAATTGACAGTATAAAACAACAACCACTATATGTTACAAAATATATGTACAGTTTCACGAAATGTCTAAAGCGTGAATGTTTCGTGAAATTGATTGCAATATATAGGGTAACTCCGGCAAATACGCCTCGCTGGGATTTACGCCGTAAAGTCAGAAAAAATAGAAGGAGTGAGGGTAATTTTTCCGTAACTACTCTGTTACATGTCTTTATGTTATATTAGTATTGTGTTATGATTTCAGCTTCTTACTGTTAATACTAATGAATTTATTGTGAGTTGAATCGATTTGTCACTGTAATAAGTAACGCCATCATAAGTTATAATCTACATAAAATGATTAATTTAGGATGTGTAAAAGATTTAGTGGTTATTTCGTAATACATACGTATAGTGGAATAGTAAAGCATGTTTGTATTATTAAGCATGTTTGCATTATTTATAAATTTTTCATGAGCCGTACATACTCCCTTTCCCTCTATAAGCAGCCATATATCCCACCCCTATGAGATATGCGGCAAAAATACAAGTTTTCAAAAAGTTTATTTTTTAATATGAAAAATAAATATTTTGGATTTCTAATATTTTTTTCATAGTAGTAGACAGTACAAAGTTTTTACTGATATGGTTCGTTTAGTATAAACATAGTAAATAATACTTAATAAATTAAGTTTTTGACAGGTGCGGCATATACACTGGAGTTACCCTAGTTCCAAAATTTATTATAATAACCGTTTTTGTGTTCAGAAAAAGTGAAAAAAGTAAATTTTTAATCTGCATTTACATGCCTTAAAAATTTATTATTATTCTTACGATCATCTAAACATATATTCTGCGAAACTAATTTTTCGTCTGACATGGTGCCAAATTAATTTGATGAAATTTTTATTTCTCTTTAAAATGTCCAATATCTAAAATTTTGTGAAATATAGAAACAGCACCCTGGTTCATAAGTCGAAATCAAGTTAATATCGATTGATATTTCGGATCGTTTGATTTGATATCGACTATACTTTCTATTGATCTTCGAAGAAGATCGACATTTTATTAACGCTGCATTGAGAAGATTGATGTTTTATTAATGCAGCATCGATAAAATATCGATCTTCTTTCGAAGATCAATAGAATATGTAGTAGATATCAAATCAAACGGTCCTAAAAATCAATCGATTTCAAATCGACTCTTGTGAACCCGGGCACTTACATATTTTAATATATTTATATGAAAAGGACCTCATATAAATATCTGAATAATTTACCTTACAATAGCAAATCTTATAAAACATTCATTTCTTTAAATTGAAAAAAAAGTTTATTGTGGCTCCAAAAATAAATCAAATGAGAGAAAATATCTATATGTGAGTTTTCACGATTGTTGATGTATAAACATGTTAATTCGGAAACTAAAAGTAAATAAAAAATCCAAATTAAAATATCGAGTTTTATAATTTTCAGATTTTTAAAATAGCTGTAACTAAAAAATTTACTTTCGTGAATTGTGCTCATTGACTTTTCATCAATGGAAGGAACTATTGAAATTTCATCCAATTCGATTTCCATTTCCATAAGGATTTGTGTACGAGGTACTTTCACTCGAAAGCAAATGCAAAAACTTTTTGTTATCAAAGTGTTTGTTAGAAAAGCGTTTGCAATATTATTAATGGATTTTCTATTTGCGATATGACAAAAATAGAAAAATACAATAAGCGTATGTAAATACAGTTTTCAACTTTGTTGCAAATTTTTTCATATACTGAAAATAGCACTTATTTTTTTCTGTAAATTTTTCAATATTTATAATTATAATTTTTGCTTTTTTTAATCATCGCATTTTTGGATTTAAAAATTTTTTATTTTTAGCTCTCTGAATTTTTTACTTTTTAATTAACGAATAATAAACTTTTTCCCAAGAATTCCTATTAGAATTGTTTACTTGTAAAGAATCTTGCATACACATATCAATTTCGATCAGTAAATAATGATTTGAAAAGTTGCAAGGTGTAGTTGTATCACAAATGTTCTAAAGTAGCATATAGTAAATGATCGTAAAATGCACCCTACTAAGAAATGGTAGATAACTGCAAACGACCGCGAAAACTCTCAGTTCTCGCTTGCTGCATTCGTTTATCGCCCTCTGCATCATTCTAGTCTATCGTAGCTCATCTCGTGACGATGATAAATACGTAAATAAAACGTGCATGTGACACGGAGTTTACGATGCGATGTTTTACATAAGCACCACAGATCGCAGGCCAGCAGATATTCTGCGGTCGTCTTACGGTCGTGTTTCAAATTTATATTGTAACCTATATTACCGCTCGTTACAGGAAATTGTAGCCGGTCGTGAAGAAGAGTACTATGCGTGCGTGCATGCTGACATCTCGAATACATGCGCATGAATCATCATCGATCTTGCTGTGTACTAAGTTATCTCGTTTCTCTGTTACGGTCAGAACGGTGCGAAAGTCTTATTGTTGCAAGCATTTGGAGTAGACATTCAAGTTGAATGGAAAAATCGATACTCAGACTATTCCAGCAATTGGAAAAAGTAATGATATGACCCAGAAATTTTGGAAGCAAAAGAAATTTGTGAAAAAATTTAAGATGAAGTCTGAGCTTTAATTTTTGCGAGACGGACAGTAAACAATTTCTAATATTTTGTCAATTGTTTAAAAAGAAATAGATGTTTGTTTATATTTCTATTTAATAAGATTAGAAAAAGCTTTCAACATCAAATTTTCTGATAGTTTTCTTTAAATAATACATAATTTTTTTATTTTTGTAAATTTTTAGTGGATTAGTATTTTTTAACATTATGTAGAATTTAATTTTATGTGACCCATGTATTTTTGCATTTTTATATCATAATACATGTATGTACACACACAAACAATAAGCAAAATGCTTCTTCAGAAAATAACATTTTTTCATTTGACATAGAAATGATGAAAAACGAGAATGAGTCAAAGCTGTTGTCTAGCCTGAAAAATCTGTTAGGAAATTGGTTAATTCATCATGTTTTCAAATAATTACGCGAAGGATATTTCCGTTGCAAATCGAAGAAATATTTGCTTTAAAATCCCCAGTACGGGATCGTTATTTCTAGCATACTTAGCATGTTATGCATATATATTGCTTATTAATGTATCAAAGCAACAGATAAATACATAAAATGCAAAAATGCCTCAACTGTTACATATACGTAACATCCGAAGCACAAAATAAAGCTTAAAGATGAAGAAGGGATCTTCTGTTACTAATAGGTATGTTCGTTTAATTATCTATCGAATTACCTCATTAGCTCGATAAAACACGCTATTTCTTTGTCATTTTTCACTTTTCCTTTTATCGCTTCATTGAAGCGATCACGTTGGTTATTTTTTAGCGACACTTGTGAGAATTAGCTTGCTGCCACGACACAAAAGTGATGCGTAAGTGGGAAGAGAATTAAATACGATGAAATTATTGATAGCACGTTTCCATGCCAGGCATAGTCGCAGTGCACGAACCGTTATTGTACTCCGGGGAAATTGAATGTGATGGTCGCCGAGAAAATAGGATACGGTTAGAAAACTCGTTACACGACATGAAAAAAGACCCCTTACAAAATATTGCATGTAAACCGTGAATTTCCCGAGTAGAAATTGAACCTCATTTATAGCTAACGGTTAGCTAGAAAAGTTGTGTCTTAGATAACTGCTGTCTGGTATTTCTGGCTAGTTAATTTTTTCGTTAGTATAATGAAATTATATATAGTAATTATAGAGAGATGAGATACTTTTTACGTAATATGACATTATCTACGAATGTTTTTGTCAATCCATTCAGTTTTGAAAATAGACCAAAAAAAGGATCAAAATTGATAGAAAATTTTGTTGCATATTAGTATTTTGATATTGTTTCGGACTGTACGCGGCCGAGCGAATTATATTGTGAATTCTCAGCTTTGGAAGTGCGCACGCAGCGCATTTCACAGCGAGCGAGCGATATTATAGCACGATCTTATCGTTGCTTCATAACGCGGATTAACTCGAACGTATCTCGTCGCATAGTACGGACGCATTAGCGCCATAAATTATGTCTTTCGATTATTCCAGTTTATGCTTATATGTACAATGAATAATATCATCTAATTTACGTCCGCTGCTAATTATCTTTCCTCATCCTTCTCAATTCTCAGTTGCAGATCTTTTAAAACGCCTATAATTATTATTAGAAAGATTATTATTTTAATCTATATGATTGTGTTTCAAGTCCGAGTCGACGCACAGTCTATACAACTGATAATTGTATTTATATATTCATATATACAAAATATTACTAAATACTAAGGCTGATATTCATAATCATAATTTTTTAATTTGACATTGTCTTAAGTACAGTCTTAAGATATCATAAGCCAATTAAAACTATATTAGCATCTTAAGATATTACTTAAGACATCCTTAAGATGATCCTGAAGTAAGAACCGACCGTGAATACCAAAAATGGCTTTCTTCTTTTTTATTTGTGTTTAAATACTTTTTCGTCTATTTCACTTAATATTGTCTGTTAGAATTTTTATTCTGTTAGAATTTTCACTTAATATTGTCTGTTAAGAATTTTTATCTTCTAACTAAGACTCAGCAAGAAATATCGTTCACGCGCAATTTAAATTGCATATTAAAAAATTCAGAATTGACAACTTCATTTAAATAACAAATTTCTTAATGCAAACGATCGTTAAAAAAAATACGATCACTTGACGAAAACTTGGCCGGTAGATAATCCTGATGATCTTCTTCAGATGTCTTAATTGATCTCACAACTTTCTAGCGATTGTTCTTCCGTTTCGTAAGTGCGAAATCGAGCGTGGCCGTTGGTGAATTGAGCCCTAGCCGGAAGCATTTACGTCCATTGAAGTTCAGACGAGAAAATTCACCCGTTGCCTCCCCATCGATTCTCGAGTTCGATTATTGACGAGCGTTCGTCCGAGGACCGGAATAGAGAAGTCAAGGGAAAAAGCACCGGAACGCGTAGGACGAGGATGTGAGAATTCCGGTTCTTTATGAAAACTACTTAGCCAAACGATAGGATCTTGTAGAGTCGCTTCAAGTAATTTTCACCAGGCTTTAATGGAAGAACCGGTGCTGGCTGCAGATAAGGATGCCTTATCGACCTGTTCGTAGAAGCCTGATGACTTTATCGCCACGCTGTTGTCGATACCTTTCAACGTGCGTTAAAAAAATAATAAAATTATTGCTGTTTCATAATCTCTTTACCGTACACGTTAATCATTGTACCCAATTAGTATTATTATTGTAGTGTATTAACATGTAATTTATTAATTAGAATATTTTCTAATGACACGCGTTGCGATGTTACCTGTTCCATTTAGAGAATTTAAGCTGTGCGCTTTGTAAAAAAAATATCTCAAAATCTATATTAATTTTTCAATAGCTTTATCTTAATACTTTTATATGCAGAATAATTAGAGGAATCATATTGTACAAAAAATAATCATATAATTTCATTTAAAAAATTATATAACTTTTATACGACCTTAAAAAACTGATTAATTAAAAGCTTTTAAAAAATTGATTTTACTATTATTTACGCTACTTTTATTTATGCTACTTTTATTTATAAAAAATAACTCTTGAAACGTTTTCCGTATCTTCCATATTTTTCGAGATATTAGGACCATTACGTTTGAAATTGTTTACCTTTTATTAGAAAAAATTTTCATCTATAATACGATATAACTTATTCCGCTTACAGGAAATTGAGCGGAGCAGCATGCTTTGATGAAAAAAATTGTATCTGCCACGTTCGCTATTATCTCTTCAGGTTTCAATGTGACGTGACATTCAATCTCTGAATAAATTCTCAGTGACGGATTTCAACTGCAATTTTTTAATTCCCAGGGATGCGTGATAAAATACGCATTATACAACATATATTTGTGTGTGCGAATGTAGGAAAAGTATTAAATCAGTATTAACGTCTAATGTTTTTATATTCGCGGAAAAGCTAGCGAGGAAACAATTTAATTATGAAATGTGTCTGCAATAAAATATTCTTTCAGTCTTACTGTGCTGTGGAATTGTGTATGAAACCATTCCTGCAATATCATACTCGAAAATTTATCAGAATGTATGTTTACGAGCGATGGTGAGCAAGTATATTTGACTGCAAGCTTCCAAGCACATTATGATTCTTCCTTGCGCGCGCGAGCAAGTTATAAATCTTTAATGCTGTCAACGCAATGGCGATTTACTTCCTGCTAGAGGTTTCGTGAAGTTTATTAAGCTCGTTTATACTCGCATTTGCAGGCGTAAGTTTTTCTTCTCGCCGTAAACTTACTGGCACGCCCCGCTCTTTACATAGTTCTTTTTGATTTAAAAATTTTCGTCATGTCGAGGGAGCAAAGATGATAATACTTTCGAAGTGTCACATGTACCGCCAAGTGGCTCTGCATTGATAATTCTCGAATATACGAGCTTAACGATGATTTATTAGCAAAATACGTGGCATAGTTGCGGAACGGATTCATGAACTTGCTATTCAAGAAATGCACGCTTTGTATATACGTCTTGGATAAAAATAGAAGAAAAAGTAGTCGTGAAATTGCAAGCTCACGTTTCTACTGCGCATTATTTTGTAGAATTCTTATTAAAAAAAAAAATACTAGGAATTTTAAGGCGCTTCTCGTACCATAAATGGTTTACGTTTAGCGCGAAGATATTGTGCTCCATCTTGCTGGTACACAGAAACGTGATAGTTTTCCCGAAATATTTATAAATTTAATTAGAACGGATCTGAAAATAATTGTTGGGGATCATTAAAATTATTACGCAGGATGCTTAAACTGCTAGTAAAAAATGTCAAAATGCAAAGTGTTTTTTTTACATTGTATACCATGCTTGAGATTACTAACATTTTATTTTTAGATCAGTATCTAATTAAATTTGTAAATACTTCAGAAAAATCGAATTCCCGTGTAAAGCTTTAAATTCGTCGTTTAATTTTCAATTGTATAAAATAGGAAGAACGTTTTACTTGCCAAAAGCAATGAATCGTAAATTATCGAAATTATGAATAATTCATGTGCGTTAGAAAATTTATTATATTTGCAAGTAAAGCACTTGTCGAAAAGTGCAAATCTTTCACAACGGCTGAGTTAGCGTTGCATGCGCAAATCACATGTCACGCTGTTACCGCCTCTCGGAATACGAAAGCGGCTGGCATTTACGGTTCCATCGTTTCTAGTGCGGTGTTTGCCGAAGATATCTTGATCGTTATCGAGTATTCGCTCCCGTAACCTTTTCCTTTCACCGCATCGCCCTGATGCCACCAAGGATTACATTAATCTGTTCGCTTTGTACACACCCTGTGTGTTCATAAAATTTGCGATCAATGAAACTTTTTGCGGAAGTTACGACAATGGCCAGCGGTTAATGAAATGATGGCTTCACTATATATGTGATGTGACAATAAAGTTTGGTAAATATTATGAGAAAATAAACACTAAATTAATGTATAAATGACCTTTATTATTCTTCAAAGTAATCCTCCCTAGAGACAATACATTTCTGATAACGTTCGTATACAGCTTGCAGAAACTCTAATATAAAAAGTCATCTTTGGATATCGTTTTAAGTGTTGTTGTCACACAGTTCTGAATGTCCGAAATGTAAATCGAGTTCCTTTCATCACCTCCTTAGAGAATAAAAAGAAGTATGTAAGAGCAAGATCGAGAGAGTAGGAAAAGTAATTCGAAGTGATAATACAACGCTTTATTTGATTCAAGAACTGTCATACACGTTTTGAATCAGAACTGTATGTTAACAAGACTTACGGTGATATCCAAGGATAACTTTTCACGGAATTTCCGGAAGCTGTACAAACGTTGTCAGACGTATTGTCTCTAAGGGAGATTACTTGAAATAATAAAGGTTATTTGTATATTAATCCTTACCGTACCATCTACAATTTGGTGTCTCATCCATACCATCAAGGGTCACTTCAAATCTTTTCGTTTTTTCACCTCTTCAAAATAATTTTAAAAATCTCCAAAAATTTACCAACATACTTTCAACTTTCTAGAATAAGTATTGACTCTTTATTTTGGAAAATAATAAAATGTAGTATAATTTATAATTACCGAAAGACTCAATAAAACTTGCACGAACAGGAATCGCTCGGTCACTAGTTACCCATATTAGTACGGTAAGGGTTAATTGAATGGTATTTATTTTCTCATGATATTTTTTTTTTTTTTATTGACCACCTTTATTGCCAACTTTATTGCCACGTACGTATCTGCATACTAAAATGGTATTTATTTTCTCATGATATTTTTTTTTTTTTATTGACCACCTTTATTGCCAACTTTATTGCCACGTACGTATCTGCATACTATTTACTGCACATAATGCTGGTGCCAGGAGCCAGGATGTTCTTTCTGATCCCGACAAAGAACCGAGCGTAAATGCAACGTAACGATTGTACGTTGCATTGTAGACCGCATCGACCGGATCGAAGATCATGCGCGCGAGATGTAGATGTGCACGTGATAAAATTTATGATCACGTCTGCTTTTGACGGCTGGTTTTTAGCGCGACGTTAGGTGACTTGCATTTTAATCGAATACGATGCACGAGAAGGATACGTAACACGAGAAACTCGCGCGTATCCCGCAGGGATGGCTGATCCGCACAGTCATTTGGGTTTAGCGAACCCACGGACCCGAGCTCAATTCACTGAGAATTCTCACATATATTAGAAATTATATATTTATATTCATATTTTCAAGTTTTTGTGAGCGATAATGTTAAATATTAGAAAAAAGTGAATGGCTATGATACGACTTAATTTAAGAAGAATAGGAATAAGAATAAAAAACATACATATTTGAGAGAGAGAGAGAGAGAGAGAGAGAGAGAGAGAGAGAGAAATAATGATAGTAACAATTAAAGTTCATGTTTTATTTTACTTTTTTATTTTTTAACTCGAAGAAGCTCATACGTAATGTATCTATATTGATTGCGCAATTATTTTTAACAAGCTTCATTTTCGCAAGGTAACAGCTAGTAATAGTTTTCGCTCGGGCGAGTGCTCGTTTTCCGAATGGATTATTGATAGCTTGCGGTTGTTACTCAATATTGAGATAATTACTGCATAAAATTGCATGTGCGAGTACAAGTCAATTAAGTATTAAATTTGAATAATGTTACGAAACTCTGAAAAATTAGATAGTTACTAGATCAACAATTTTAATATAGTTGTGAAATTGTTTCTTGCTTTGAAATTTGATTAAATACAATTTAAAAATATATTTCATAAATTATCAGATCATAATATTTTTATAAAAATATTATCTTTAAGTCCTTTCACTTTTTTTGTTAACATGGCCGGAGACATTACTGCGTCTCCTGATCTCAAACGACGCAGCAATACGGAAATTTTTGTATAAAAAACCATGTATTGTTACATATTATATGGAGAACTAATTACTAATTATCTTTTATCTCGTCGAGAATTAACATGATACATGTTTTATACTGTTATAATTTAAATATTTCTAAATTATACATACACACACACACATATATATATATATGTTTGAAAGAAACGAATTAATTTTTAACCACACGGAAAGAAAAATTTAAAAATAATCTTGTTGACTCAAAATAATTATTTTGTAAAGCACCTAAGCTGAGATTGCCAGAATATCAAATTTTTTACAGCATTGCTCATTATTCTTGAATTTCCTACATAATTATTTTAATAGTCTAAAATTATTTTTAAATTTGTAGCTACATTTTTAGATAGTTCAGTAAAATCATTTTTTCCGTGTATCATCTATTAATTCTAGCCATTTATATTTCCATTATCATTACACATGTACTTCCGAATGCACTGTGCGAGTGACAGATATTTCAATTATAGTGCTGTCCAAACACGAGGAAGATTATTGTTTCGAACATGAATACGCTATATCCTCTATATTTTCTTCGTGGTCTGGAAAAGTTTCCGCGATTTGAGATGCCAGAGTCTTCGTCCTTCGGGGACGCCTTACTTTCTTTCGGTCCCCCATTCGTCTTATATACGTGGACGCTCACGTCCCATCTTGACAAGCCTGCTCGCCTTATCGCCCTCGCTTCATTCTCGCCGACATCATAGGAAATTGCGGACAAGTTTCCCCTGAGGCGGTGGCCTCACAGAGAAATTCAACAAATTAGATCGATGGAAAGCTTTCCTATCGCAAGGCTTAACCGGTAAGCAAGCAACCTCAAGTCCTGCTCTGCTCCACTCAGCTCTTAGCGTCGTTGACGCGTGTATACGTGCGTGCGTGCTCTGAACGGATGGTGTGATACGCACGGCCCGAAGTCGAAGCTCGGCATCCCACGCACGGACACGTCTGTTCTACACCCATGCGAACGCTTCGGGAATATCTAATGAACCCTATATATACTGATGAAGACGCGGTGAAGATTCGATCTCTACGCGTACTTATCGGCGGACTCTGTAATTCCAAACCGCGCGTGCATCTACCCGCTACAGCGAAGTGTAATCAAGCGGTAGAAAGTTTCGGACAAGTTCTGCGGTCCGCGTAGCGGAAGAAGTTAAAGACGATTCTCTATATGCGCCGAAGATCGTCGCCTGGAACTGATTTCCAGCTGCCGCTCTTGACAACTTTGTTGAATATAATGCGCGAGAGAATACGAAATTATTATTGTTTTACAAGTTGTCTGAAACGTGAAATCGCGAAATAAAGTTTGACTGCTAATTCTTGCAAATATTATGAGTAATTCTTGTAATTTCGAAGGTGTATTTAACATATTAAAGGAAATAATGTCTTCGGAGGTTTTTTATAAAAATATAACTTTTTCTAAATATTTAAGAATGTAGCTCATGTGTATTTAACTAAAATTTTTAATTAAATACAAAATTAATTTCATTATTTAATTGATGGACGTGTTTTTTACATGAGTAAAACAAAAATGTTTGCACGAATAGTTGAACTAATTGACAGCTTACAAGCGAACTATGCATAGTATACATCGTACAATATTTGTGTAGGAATGCTTTGTATGAATTAATGACGTGCATGGTAAACCATATAAAATTATAGGAAAATAGCGAGAGCATTATATAATTTGATTTGAAAAAAATATTTTTACATTTGAAAATGTCCAATGCAAAAATAAAAAAGAGATAGAAATAAGATAGATTAAATTCTTAATTATAAATTTTACATATAAAATAGCAAAATGGATTTTTAATTACAATTTTCGTTTGAACATTTATTGCGTAAAAGGAAATAATAATTCATCTTCAATTATAATATTTTATATAAATGCTTAATCTAAGTAATGTAAAGTAATGCAAAATAATTTATTGTGAGAAATGTGATTTTCAGTTATAGTAACATATAATTAATTAATTATGGAACAAAGTTATAGGGGAGACCGGGGCTAATACTAATTTTTCAGTTTCGAATTTTTACAGACGAAATTAAGAGACTTATCGAAAGAATGAATTCTACACCAGTTACTACATATATTTGACGACCCAATAATATTTTAATAATAAGGGGAAGCTGATAACTAGTAAGAAAAAAAATGCATTTTTATTAAATGCATTCCATCTGATTCAACTAGCCCCGGGGTAATTCGACTAAGATTATTAAAATAAATATTACTGTATTTTAAGCTACATCTTTGGCTACATATATATTGATAATACTTTTATAAAAATATATTTTAAACACAAACATTTGCTTCGCAGGACAAAACAATGCTTCTTTTTGCAAAATTTGTTCATTTCGTGCAAATACATGTCGAATGAACCTACTTTTCGAGATTGGACATAAGAGAACTAAACTTATAACATTTACCATTGAGGAAAATCTCATTAGAGGAATAAAATTTTAAGTAAATACTATAAGAGTCGTCACTAAGTCATACAGTTCTATGCTGTGGTTAGTCTACTATCCCCATCTGTTCATTTTTTAAAAACATTAATAATATACGATAACAAAGACACATAAACAAAAAAAAATCTGTTGGACTTTATTAAGTAAGAACTACACTTACTATCTAATTGTACACTGAGAAAAAAATATAGTCAATTTTAATAAATATTTAGTTCAATACTGCCAACTAAACGTTTACTTACCGTAAATAAATATTTGTT